>NW_026866109.1:0-297500 GCF_026571515.1 Ruditapes philippinarum | reverse complement strand
TATGCGCTGAATATTATAGTTCTATTGAACGTGGATTAAATTTCAACACAATGTACCGTTATATAATTTGTTATTTCTTTCTTGGCGGAATACCACAAACATTTATAATATATCAAATATACACAGGTTATCCTGATGTAAAAAAATTGATAACAGTAACAATTATTTCTGGTAGAAAGCCACAATGTTATTACTTGGAAATCCAAAATCTTGCTGTCCCAATTTTCTATTTTTACAATATTTCTAAAATGGTTTCGATTAAATTTATGTTTTTTAAAAAAACAAAACAATATGACAAATCAGGTTTCAGTACAAAATATGTAAAGAAGCAACATAGAATTTATAACAGCAATCATCACCGACATAAAATTTAACAACTTAATAAGTACAGACGGCTTGATTGACATAAAATTATCACCTTAATGAAATAAAACTTTTAGCACAATTGATTGGATAAAGAGAAAAAGAAGCTACACTTAATCTGCCAGTTACAACATTATTTATTTGACATCTGTTATTAAAACACATAATATTTGTAACTTAACATATTTGAAATTTCACACATTGTTTTGAAAATATGGCCTGTTTATAAAATGAATGCATTTCAAAGTTTTTGTGTTTAAAAGAAAATAGCATGCATATTTATTAAGTTTTTGGAAAAAGAGTTTCATCGTTTTTCGACTGCACAACACTAGTTTTTCTTAAAAGTATATTGGCTGATGTTGTCGTAAAAAGTATGAAATACTTCTGTCGTGTTTTATTTTATCTAATCAGACTTTGAAAATATCAGGTACCATATGTGTTATTAGATTTGGCATTTTTAGCCAATAAATAGTAAAAGAATAAATGATAATAAAAAAGATAACTGTTGCCCTTTCTTGGGTTTGAATCTGTGCCATTCAGTTTCAATGCAATTCTCCTCAAAGTGGTGGTAATGCATATGGGGTGATACCGTGAGTCAAAAGAATATTTAAACTTCTTTGGTTATTCAAAACAACCAATTCGAAGCGTCATTGTCATTAAGCTAATGAGTTAATTGTTATTGACAGAGAAAAATAACAACCACACAATAACTCAAGAAGTGTAAACCTATGATTTATTAACAATCAAACCAACTGAGTTTTGGAAACAAACTGGGAAGATTGGTATTGGTAATGAGAGAATGAAAAATATCCCATTTGAAACAGATTTGCCAGATGGTTCAATTAGTACCAAACCTACGGTTGTGCTCGAAAAATGGGCATCTGACTTCTCTGACCTTCTGAACACAAAGGGTGATGGCAGTTGTTCTCAGTATGTGGGTGGGGCCTGTGATAATGAAGTCGGTGACTTTACACATTTTAACCCAAATTCAGAAATATCTGTTGAAGAGACATACAGGGCCCTTATTAATGCAAAGTCTGGTAAAGCCCCTGGTCATGATGATATACCGGTTGAATTGCTGAAAAATGATCCGGCTTTATATACTCTCACGGCTTTATTCAACCAATGTCTAAATACTAGCATGGTACCATCGGCCTGGTCTAAGGGTATCATTACTCCAGTACCAAAGTCATCGACTTCAGACCATTGGACCCACTTTCATACAGGGGCATTACTCTTGCACCATCAATGTATAAGGTATATTGCAGTATTTTAAATGAAAGAATTTCTAAATTCTGTGAGAGTGAAAAAATTATACATGATGAGCAAAATGGTTTTGTTAAAGATAGAAGTACTATTGATCATGTCTACACCCTTACAAGTATTGTTGAAACAAGAAAATTGAAAAAGCAAAGTACTTTTGCAGCCTTTATTGATTTCAAAAAGGCATATGATACTGTACCTAGGGCTAAATTATGGACAAAACTACAACAGTTAGGTCTGTGTGGAAAAATTCTCAAATCTGTTATTTCATTGTATAAAGATGTTCAATGCTGTATAAGGTTAAATGGTTTTGATTAACAGTGGTTTGAAGTAAATTGTGGTTTGAAACAAGGCTGCCCGCTGTCACCTATACTTTTTAACCTATACATCAATGACTTAGTTACTGCTATAAAAGAAGCAAATATTGGAATTAAAGTAAATGATGAGCTGTTAAGTATTTTATTATTCGCAGACGATATTGTTATCTTAGCGGAAACAGCTGCAGATTTACAGAAGCTGCTTGATATCTTAAATATTTGGTGTAATAATAATAGTATGGTTGTTAATTGTAACAAATCTAATATTGTTCATTTTCGACCACCTAGTTGTATTCAGGCAAGCTCTGTTTTTAAAATTGGACCGTCACACCTACAGATTACTCATAGTTATAGATATCTTGATGTTGTATTAAATGAATTCTTAGATTTTACAGAAATTGCCAAAAATGTAGCCATGTCCGCTGGTAGAGCACTTGGTTTAGTAGGCTTCATAACAGGCTTCATAACCTCTGATCCCCTTTCAAAATTCCATTTTATTTAGTTCCGCCCATTGTTTTCTCGTTTAGGGCACACGCTTTCTATTACTTGGGGACCATACGCCGCTTTTCATGGAATGGCACGGAAGTGTCACGTTGAAGGTTCCATGATAACCGCGGTACGAACACATCTGCGGATGTTTCTAAATTCAAAATTTCACCATTACATGTTCAAATGTTGAATTCTGCTTAAGCCGGTGCTAGGGGGCGTGGAAGGTAGTTTCCACTTTACAGTACCGTTCATGAACAGGCTCAATCAAACCGAGCCTGCAACATTTTCAATTATGTTGTGTTGGACTTTCTTTAAGGATTCTTATTTTCTCTATTTTTGTAATCTCGAAATGTAAAAGTTTTGGTGGTTTTAACTTTTCAACATTCACAAAACTCAATGACTCCATGGTTCTACCTGTAATAAATTATGCAGCTCCAATATGGGGTGATAAATCCTACTCATGTATAAATGCTGTCCAAAATAGAGCCATGAGGTATTTTTTGGGAGTTGGAAAATACACACCAAATGCTGCTGTACTTGGAGATATGGGTTGGAAACCAATATTTGTAAAACAGTGGGGTGCTGTTACAAGGCAGTATTGTAGATTTTTAAAGATGCATGACTCTAGATTAAATAAAAAAGTTTTTGAATGGGTTAAATTGTCATCCAATACAAGATGTAAAACCGGAATATTTCGTATAATGGAAATGTACAGAAACATTGGAATGTTTAATATAGATAATTTACATAGATGTACTAAAACTGTTGTAGACACTTTAGAAAATAAGCTGTTACAGATTGAAATTGAGAAATGGAAGCAAACTGTAAACAGAGTTGATTCAGTAAGAGGTAATGGTTGTAATAAGTTGAGATCTTACAGACTTATAAAGTCTCATTTTGTAACTGAACACTATGTTAAAGAACCACTTCCATTTCATTTTCGAAGTGCTATGGCAAAATTTAGATGCGGTGTGGCACCGATTAGAATAGAAACTGGGCGGTATGAAAATCTTAATGTACATGACAGAACTTGTTTCAATTGTTTAAACTGTATTGAAGATGAAGAACATGTTTTACTGAAATGTCCATTGTACACCTCCATAAGAGAGGAACTATACACACAGAGTAGAGGAGTTTTTAATGGGTTTGATAATTTATCTGATAAGGAGAAATTTTGTATATTATTCACTGATGTAAACATAGTTAAATATACAGCCAAAGCCTGTTTTAACATTTTAAAGCAAAGGAAAATTTTACTGTACTGTAAATAATGTAAATGTCTTTTTAATAGTACAGTGTTTATTTTAACATTTGAATTGTATTATTAGTAGTTATTTTATTACTACATTCTTATATGGAAAAGTAATGAGGAAATAGTATTTTTTTTTAGTCCAGGCACACAATTATAAAGAACTTGAAATTGTGGATATATACTATCAGCATCAATTTGAAGCATTGGGGTTTGGATAATTGTTTCTAAAATAACTTCACTTAATCCTGATATTTCAGATAACAGTTAACAATGGATCAATTTATTGTCAATAACTTTTTTTTTGTGACACACTTGTTAATAGTGTAAAATTTATTGGATACATATTACTAGACTAGTATCAGATGGACACACAGTTTCCTCATGATCCATATACATTTAAACTTCACATTATTAACAACATTGTATGAATATAGTTAACAATATTTTAGGCCAAGTCATTATTTCAATACTTGGTCTTTTAAAATAGATGCTATGTAACGTTTTAAGTAATGTATAGATTGATTTGTCTCTTATATTTCTGTATTGAAAGGCATACGTATTTTATAATGTTTTACACTACAGTTTTATATCATGTTGTACGTATGAAGAGACATTAATAAACTATTTGACTTGACTTGACCTATAACATATGTTATAGGTTTCAACATATTTTACATTATATATATGTGTATTTTCAATTTCAGATAGAAAAGTTTCATTTTCTGCAGAAACAACAGGGACACAGCTTTTATATGTGAACAAAAAGTTGCCTTCTGGTAATAGAAGGGTATTTTTTAGAAAAATAATATTTAATCACGGTGGAGGGTTCGGCCGCTCTAAAACAAAATTCACAGCACCTAAGTCAGGCACATACTTGTTCACATTTGACATTGAACCAGAAAATTCCGGTTTTATACTGATGCATAACAAGAGGGTCCTAGCACGTCAAACTGCCAATAATAAAGCTGTTATAGGAATAACATATGTAAGCGCTGGAGAAAAAGTTTGGGTGCAAAATAACGTGGAAGGAGAGGAGCTCAAATATGTAGCTTATGGAAGATTCAATGGCATTTTAATTAACTGAACAAAATTAAAACAAATCTGTATTAGAACTGAGTATAAGACTTAGACTATTTTAGTTAGTAACCTTAAACTTTATATGTGTTAAGATCTCCTACTAACTTGCACAATTTAAGAGTTATAACCATTTGCAATGTTTTATGATTAATTTCCTTTTCACAGTCAAATTGAGTCTGTATTTTCAATTTTGACGCGCTTTGCTTTCAATAGGGAATCAGTTTTTCTCTATATTTTTTGAATTTTAATATGTGGATAGATCTTATTTGTGGGAAGTGCAGTGGATATAAACTATAACTCTCCAAGGTGTGATTGCAATAAATCATTCCAATTCAATAAAAGAGGATAGATTTAACCTTTTGGGATAATTAATAAATCATTTGACCAAAATTGTTAATTTTTTCACTAATTAAAATATTAGTAACAAAGTAATTATAATTTTAACTTGTTATTATCAATAAAATTGAATAACTATTTATTATTTGTAAAATGGTTATTTAGAAATAGATTTAAAAAAGAAGGCAAAATGTTTTCTTTATCGCGTTTATTTTTGAAAAGGGTGATTTTTATGTAACAAATGACTCACATTTACAGTATAGCTAAAGCTTTTGATGAAATAAAGAGATAAATAATGACACTAATGTATTTTGATGATTTTTTTAACAATTCTAAAAAAACTTGTAAAAATGAGATTTGCCCGATAATAAAACCTTTTCGACAACGTTGTTAGAATTATATAAATGTTATGTAATAAAAATGTTACAAAATACTCTCTTTTTGACATACAGATTGACATATGTACACCATATTGGAAATTAGGATAATGCAAATTCTTAAACGCAAAATATACCTTGAAGAACAGAAGCGCGCACAAATAACAATATATTTCTAAATCGTAGACAGCTACCATGTGTGCATAAATCCAGCATTGCGTTTTCTTCTTTATGTTTAATTTTCGATTCATTTTCATAACGCCAAACAAAAAAGTAGGTAAAAGGTACACGGCATTATTGACTTAATATTTCATTTGAATTACTTTTTACAACGCAGCGTTGGCTATGCAGTTGAACGTCTGACGTCATCATTTACTTGCGCCTCTATTTCACAATGCTTTGAAAATAGTCTAATATTGTTAGGTTTTCCTTATGCACTTGTCGTTTTGAAAGACCTTGGTTGAGTTCAGAAGCATGAAAAACACTTTTTTAAAAACTCGAAACTTTTATTTATTTATAAAAAGAAAGAGATATGTTCAGATTATTGTTTGGTTCATATAGAATCATTAAAGAAAGTTATCTTTGTATGAACTTATGCTTGTTGTGTATATTAAGTTGTCTTATACATTATTTTTTTAACATAGTGTCGCTTTTTTTAACTATTTGAGATATACGGTTACCATGGAAACTGTCATTTTAAAAACACAAACCCAACACGTCTACATATTTTTTTCTTTTAGTTTTTGAATTCGCCATTAAATTTTACTTATCATACAAAAAAAAAAAAAAATGAAAACAAATATGAAAGGATTAAAATTTTCTTAAACTGTAGAAAATGTCTGTAAGTGAATTTTGAAGTGGAGGCAGAGAACTCTAATGTGGGTATGACTAAAGTACGCAAAAGAGCTGTTTTGACGCAACGCAAAAGACATAATTTTGAGTAAAACATACACACCGTATGGTTTTTATGAAAATAATTAAGATTTAAGTAATAAAACAGATTAACTGAGTGAAAAATATAACTTTGTTTTAAATGGTATCACAAATAGTTGCAATATGTTGTTTTGAAGGATTCTATGACACTGAAAGCGATGCCTTATTTTTTCTAGAGTTCAAGACATTGTGGACACGATGCTTTTCTTTCCACTTTACAAACCTATTAGCTATTATGATCCTTCAGGCCTTTGCTAAATGTAACTCAATGATAATCGGTAAGTATACCGATTATTTAACGGAACAGTCGTAAAATTACAAGTTTGCTTCTTTAAAAAGAAGCATGCAAGAGGTCTTTTAACAGCTTTTGAAGATTTCTTTAATTCGTGGAATGTTTAATAAATAGGCAGAATAGTTTTGTTATCCGTCTTTTTCCACCAGTCTTCGGATGGGTGATTAGAAATAACCGGAGAAGCAAAATTTCAATACACGGTTCACTCGGTAGTATAATAGTGCTTGGCGTTGTAGCTATTGTGTTTACTGCTACAATCTTTCGAAACATGAACTAGTAAATAATAGACAAACAAGAAAACAACAATCATAATAATTAAAACAGAAATAGCCACTGTTTGTAGTGTTGACGCAAATGATAATTTCTGATTTTTTTCCCTTACCGATTTGTTCACCACGTTGTTAATTTTGCGTTTAATTAAAGTCATATTTTAAAACGGTCCATGCGCATAACAATTTTGTAGACTTGTTCTAATGAGTCTAGGCTTTAAATGAGATTCATTAACTTCTATTGATTTTCAAAAATGGATGCCGTCAAATTTGTAGAGAGCTCAAATAGACGGATTATCCTATTCTCTCTTTAGAGAGATTACTTCAAATTGTATATGTACTTATATGAAAGAAGGGAAAGCCTTTGCACGGGGAAGCAAGACAAAAAAATGATTATGTTTTCTCTGACAGTTTTCTGCCATTCGGTATTTCATGCACCGCTTCCGTTTTTCGCCGAAATATTACGATTGTTCCGTTATCGGTATACTTCGCCGATTATCATTAAGTTATAGTAATCAAAGGCCTGAATGTCCATAATGGCTAACCGGTTTGATATTACTACACAGTGGAAGAAAGCATTGTGTTCGTGATATCTTGAAGTTTGGAGAAAATAAGGCATCGCTTTCAGTGTCATAGAATCCTTCAAAGCAACCTATTGTGATACATTTCAAAAGATAGTCACATTTTCACTCAGTTTATCTGTTTTTTTTTTACTTCAATCTTAATTATTTTCACAAAAAGCATACGTTGTGCCTGTGTGCTAAAAGTATGTCCGTTGCGCCCGTTGCGACAAAAATCTCCGTTGCGTATTTGAGTCATACCCAAGTTAGAGTTCTCTGTCCTTCATTACAAACTTGACTTCAATACATTTTCTACAGTTTAAGAAAAAATAAATTTCATAGAATTTTATAAATGTTTCATATGATAAGTAAAATTTGATGAATTCAAAAATAAAAAGATAAATATATGTTGACGGTCGGATTTTTTGTTAAATGGCGGTTAATCAAAGATATCGAAACATTTCATTCATAGAATTTTCTACATTTTCGATAAATAAGGTAGACTTTGATGGTGAATTAAAAAAAATCTATTATATACTTAGAAATGAAATATCGAGAAATATTGATGAAATGAAAAGCGTATTTTTATTGTCCGTATTTTAACAGTAAAAATGTATTTATAGTGTAAAATTTATCTATATTGGTTACAATAACGAAAATGAAAGAATATTATGAAACTTAAAGAATGTTATTTCAAAGCACAAACATTACAACATTTATAGAGAACTTTTTTTATCGCCCATGTTAAGAAATAGTGAACTCTTTGCCATAAAGATTATCCAGTTATCAACTACAATGACACTGAAAAGTTTACTGTACCGTAGGTATACAAATCTATGTTTTTTCTTTAAATTGCTTTTTTTTATTTGATTTCCTTTTAAATATGTCTATATATGTATTATGTGCATGCTCCTTTACATTAACATTTTCATTTTGAAATATCTGGTGATTTCATGTGCAAAATTATTTATTGCTTTATTTCAGCTTTTCATTTTTGTTTCATGTTTTTGATATCAAACAGCAAATATGAGTACTGTTTCCTTTTTTCCTTGCAATTCATCGCATGTAAAATATTAATAAGAACGTACGATATTTTACATGCAGTGTAAAACCGCAAAACGTCCGTACCACAAAACGTACGCGTGTGGACGTTTTGCGTCGCATACCGTACACATCTGGACGTTTTGCGGTGCATATCGTACTTGGTACGTTTTGCGGCGAGAGTGTGTCTTTGCCTCACATATCGTACATATTTTCTGTATTAAAATCAATTCATTATAAACGTTACTTTTATTGATTCTGTCACTTTCATATTGTTTCAGGTAAATATTATGTCGAAATAAACATTAAAGTGCAATATTTTTGTGATCCTATATAATTCTGACTTTTTTATTAAAAAAAAAAAAAGAAAAATGCTTAAGACGAGGATTTTTTTCGAATAGATTTTTTATGGAATGGAGCCAAGAAGCAGCAGCAGCAGCAGAGATATAAAAACGATGAACTAAATGTAATCTTTTAGACATATAGAAAAGGACGGCTATACGAACGGACGAACCGTGGATTGGACTGAGTGAATGACAAAAAATATTAAAATTTAGCTTTGTTCTTTACAATAGCTTTTCATATTATTGCATCAAGCAGTGGGAATGATTCTTTGTGTTCTTGTTGGCTATGGGGGTTTGGTCCTACCGTTCAATTTAACGGATGGATGGGGTTTTTTGACAGCGTAATCATATTTTAGTGAGAGAGCTAATTATTATTTAACAATGTAATTTTATAACTGAACCAAGCAAAAAGGCCATGGTGGCCTTATATCGCCCACCTGCCTATAAAGGCTCCACATGGCAAGGGCAGATAGCATTGGATATTACATGTACTTGGTCAGAATCCGGGTAACTGATATCCTACGTCTGAAATGGTCATTAATATCCAAATATCTGTAAATGACAAAGAATTGGCAATTAATGGAAAATTCAATAGTGACTTTGATGTCGAGGTCATTTCAAGGTCAATGTTATAGTTGACCTATTCAAGATATCCGTCCTGTCATAAATGTATGAATGACATCTGATATTTTTTATTGATAACAAAGAAATGGCAGTTTTATCACAATTCAATAATTTGACTTTAAAATATGTCTTTATCTTTATTATTCAAAGGCAAGTAACTCTTGACATATTCAGTCGTTTAGGTCATGAATGAACTTATCGAGACCTTATTGTTATGCATATTCTGTATAAATTTTTTTAAGAAAGGGGAAGAAACGAAAGCACTAACAAGGTAAAATATAGTGCGTTTTTGTTGTTGTTTTTTTTGCTAGATTTAGCCTATAATCTAACTTTGTTAAGATTTTATTGTCATAAATTGAAGAAGAAATGAAAGCGTTGGAGTGGTAACAATGTGAAATATAACAGATATTGTTATTCAAGGGCAGATAACTCTGGACATATCGCTTAGGGTATGTGGATGCTAGAGTGGTAAGAAGCTAAATTTGGACGGACGGACAGACAGACGCATACTCAGGTGAGCTAAAATAAACACACAATAACACCTGATAATAACTGGTCAAAATTAACGAAAATAATATAAACTTTAAAGTATGGACGTTATGTGGCCGGACCATGCCTATTTGCTGCAAAATGTGTCAGAAAAATGTGGACGATATGCGCCACAAAACGTCCATATACGTAAGTTTTGCGGTACGGACGTTTTGCGGCGTTACACTGCAGTGTAAACTACATATATTAAAATAAAATACATTAAATTGTCAATCTGTCTTTATCCGTCTCAAATTCCTTTACATATGTATACATAAGTTACGAATTGATCAACACATCAAAAACAAATTCAATGAGCTTTGAATGGATAATGTGGAAGACTACGTTCCGTTAATATTTGTGTTCACATGTGTTTGGATAATCTTGCTTTCAGTTTCTTAAGGACAAAGCGGCAGAATATCTATGGCAAAATTTTGTGTCAGATTTGCGAAAGTTTGTGGACGAAATAGGACACGATAAAAATCGTGCGAAATTTGTTTCGTGTATCAATGCATCTTATGGATACAGATTAAATGCCATGTTGACATTCTTAATTTTATTTCTCCCTGTTTATAATGAAATGTGAATCATCACGCACGATGAAATAATGTTTCACAATAATTTACATGAGTCTATAACGTTGTGAGACGTAGGCACTCTAACTTACATAACTCTAACATAGCCATTTGTGGTCAAGTTTTTGTCAAACTGACATAGTAAATATCTTTTTGCAACTTAGTGGAGGAAGACATCGGTTTCCTCTCCATGCATTATTTCAGGCATGAGCGGGCACCCGAATAGAACAACGTCCGTAACCTACCTGGATAGCTTCCTTCCTGGCGGGATTCGAACTGACAATGGTAAGCGCCTGAAATGTTTCGTTTGATAGAAAGAATATTGGATTACAGTTGTCATCAAAGAAAGGTTGAGCTTCAAACATTATTTCAGATGAATACATATATATTATATATGAATATCTGAGATAATAAACAAAATGATAGTTAGTTCTAGAGACAAATTAGGTCATTTTCAATCGGACACTATAAAGGGAGAAAAACAACAACAAGAACAAAAATAATGAAAAATGACAAGTCTTACTTTGCTGGAAACAATAATGATAAAAACAAAGCACACAACCAGGAACTCAATAAAACTTATGTTCAAAATTTATTTATATAAGGAATTTTAATCAACTGGCCAATAAATGGAATCGACCTCATCTATGAATTCACTGTAACATTAAATATCAAACTTACATTTTTCCTCAATACACATCACACATGTTGATATTTTTTTTTATAATTTGTAAAAAGTTAAATATTGAAAAAGTAAACTGTCTTACGTATCTGGTTGGAACAGTCCTTGTATGTAAATAATAAAAATGAAATATTGAAAATGTCTTTGTTTAAAAGCTATTGTACATAAGATGTTAAAATGTTTGTCTTTAACCAAGCCAAGACATGTTTTCATATTATTTGTCTGCTTAGATAACCCATTGTATGTAAATAAAATATGCTTTAAGAGAGATAATGATATCGTTTGTTTTCAGATTAGATTAGATTGTAATTTCACATAAATCCTTATAAGGTGATTCGTTAGGCATATTTAGGAAATTTTTTTCTTACATCTAGTTTGTCTGATAACAAAGACTTATTTTTACAGAAGGCAAACAGTTTTCCAAAATCTTTTAACGATATAATGTTACATGGGAAATACATAAGATACATAAGAATTACTTTCGCAGAAAGTTTTCATACTTTTATAATAAAGTGCCTATTTATGAGAGTTTTTTCCGACAGTTTAAATGCGAAGAATATACACTTTATTTATTCATTTATGAAAATAACATTGTCAAGATTGTCTTGACCAACCAGCACAAACTAACTTTACAGGATGATTTCAAGTTTAATGTGGCTGATTCTCATGATAAAATAGACACAAAGCATTTTGTAATTAACAAGAAAAAGATCAAGCAAAATAACAACGAATAAGGCACTGAAAATGACTAAAACATAGAAAATCAATGAATAGAAAATGACCAAATTAATCGTTGAAAATAAACGACTAAAAACTTTAGAAATAAACAAATAAAATATTGAAAATGAACAAACAAAACTGCTGAAAATGACGAATAAAGCAATGGAAATAAAGAGATAAAAATATAAAGCACTGAAAAAGAACAAATAAAGCACTGAAAAAGAACAAATTTAGCACAGAAAATGGGCGGACAAATCTATAAAAAGAACAAATTATGCAATATAGAATGAATGAAGCACTGAAAAGGAACGAATAAAGCAATAAAAATGAACGAATATGTTACTGAAAAGGAATAAAGGAAACAACCAAACCAATTCTGAAGCTTGAACACATTTGGCATTTTAAGATATAAAACAGATATTTATCCAGCGACAGCTTTATGTTTAATATTGTGATATTGTCTTTCATCGGATACATTATAATCACGTGGGAAAAGTGTCAGACAGATACTAACCAGATCTAATCCTTGTTTAGACATATCTTCTTTCAGATGTACTTAATTTTGTTTTGATAATAAATGAAAAAAGATCTTCTTACTCAACTTCTCTACAAATGCTGTTCTGCATGATTGTAAGTATGGGATCATTTTAATGTATGAAAGTTGAAATCGATCAGTATATACTTGTTACTGAGGTTTTAAGTAACTCAAGGTCCTAGTGATGATGCTCATTTGTTTTAAAATTTCCAAATTTGCGTTAACTCCAAAACAGTTTCTTTCATTATGTCGATGTGGTGAAATTGCCACCTTAATTTGAAGTTTGTGCTATACTTAGCTATTTAACCTCTCTGATCTGATCTGTTTTAAACATGCCTTTAAACATATCAGTATAATCACGAAAATGGTGATTCAGAGCCTGGCCAGACAACCCTGATTGACGGTTCTGGACGGCAGGTTACCATTCTCTTTATACCTATCATCTCTCCTATTCATTTCTATTAACATTTGTGGATGTTTTGAATATTCTTCATTAAAAACATTTCATCGTTAAATGTTGTGTTCTAATTAAATCATTGTTAAGGCGTGTTGACGGTAGCTAGCGTTAACGAATGTCAACCATTGAACAGATACAATCGAAGCGGTCACCTGCAATATTTTCGGTTTTACATTGGCCTACGATCTTCAAGTGATGCTTTTATCAAACGTAAATAAACTGTAATATAAGAAATGTAATGTAAGAAAGGTAATGGAAAGCACAAACAGAAGGAACAAACATTAACAATGAAAGGGAACATTCACAGAACCTAGTCCTAGACAAGACCCGATTACACGGACAAAATACCAAGAAGTGTAAAAAAAAGAAGAAAAAAAAGAAAGAAAACAACAACAACAACAACAACAACAACAATTTTTGTTTAATTAAACCGTTTTAGATGGTTGTATAAAATTTGTTCTGAAGTTTCGTTTTTTGACATTTTTTAGCAACATTTCGTACCAAAAGTTAGATCAGTTTTACATTATTTCCAAAATCGCCCATTAATTGTTTTAGTGCTATATTGTTTGCCTATATAGATGAATAAATTTATTCAGGAAATTGGCTTTCAAAATCTTTCAACAATATTGGAATTTCACGTGGAACATAAATTTATAAGATCTATAATTTTCCCCCAGATTTATTGTTGTTTATACTATAAACCGGTTATTTACGAGGATATTTATAGACAGTTCCCTCAAAATGGATGTCGAGTATGGGAAATTTGTATATTTTGTTGTTCATGAAAGAAAGAAAGAAGGATTTTATACATGCCAGAGAGAGTACAGGTCAAGATGAAGCTGTAGACTATTAGTATCTTGTCATATATTGTACTAATTTAAAAGAACAACAAAGCAATATTTATTCCAGTCGAATCAAGAAAAATTGAAAAGCGGAAAAATTCGAAATCCATTTATGTATATCGGCCAAATTGGAATTGTTAAAGGCAGAGTCTGATTCACCCTCTTAATGGAGGTAAGCAATCTTTGCATGTTATTATTGTGTAGGTCCACAACATACTTTGGACCTTTCTTTAATTTAATACCCTTTGCTTGTACTTTACATCTGTAACATGTGTGGAATCGATCCATCGATAAAACATTTTTCCATTCTGAGAATGCATTCCTATTGCAACCAATTGTTAACAACCACAATTGAACTTAAAAATTGAATTATGCAAAAAATAAATTGTTCCACATTTTCTTTTATAGCTGAAAGCTATTTCATTAACAGATGTCAGTTGCAAACAACACATTTAAAGAATTGAATAATGCTGATGCAAGTACTTGTTTTAGGTAAACCATTATAAAATATCAAGTAGAAATTAAAGAGATTCAAAACAACAACGAAAGGTTAATGCTGTGACTGATGCTGGTTAATAACACGAATATACTAGTATGTAAAATATTACATCTGTATTAGAGCAAATTCAACAAACATATCAACATTTAATAAAAAGAAGCGTTTATAAAAAAACATCACATGAAAACTTCCAGCCGCAATGGATCACTGGAAGTCGCCCTGTAGGACACTAAAAGGGGACAGGACAAAGTACACGTACATGAGGAATTAATGAATAATTGTAAATAGCAAATAAATGAGGAAAAATCTAAATTATTACACCAATAGTTGCATCCCTATGACGCTTTGGCAAAGCTAAGATACGACCGCACTAAAAGAAATTGTAGGAAACATTTATATTTAATAACATTTAAATAGCTGCAATCGACCAAGGATTGAATACCAAAGAAATGAAATAGAGAAGAAACGGGAACCCTAAAAAACGCCCAAAATGACAAAAAGGAAAATGTTGCAGTCACCATTACATCAATACACTAGTCTGTATGAGAATGTGAAGGAAGAATTGACATCTATATTCTCACCAGAAAAAGAGCCTTATATATCAACTAAATAACCTGAACAGCTTCATCATTTTTTTCTGATAGTGTTAGGAATAATTAACTGATATAAAGTACCTGGAGTATTAGGGCTGTGCAAATATTTGAGGTAAAATATTATAATACAGAAAATCAGCTGAACAGTATTTAAAGATAAAAGAAATAACATGCGTACGCCTGAACATATTTTTTCATTTTCATATTTGATTGTAAACAGAATTACATAACGAGAAAGCGGTTGCTATAACGTTACATATTTATCATTGATCATCATAGGAAGTGTTAGACTGAAACCACATCATCCCAAACGCTTATTGATAACTTTTTGGGAAAGAAAGTTGCAGAAGTTTTTTCTTTGATTCGATATGCAACAATAATCGCTGTTAATGTCCCAGAATGCAGCACTGTTAAAATAATACAGGATTGTGCAAAAAGTCAGGTATAATTGTACTTTTTGACAAAAACAAGTATTATATGAAGCTAAATATAGTACTTCGGGAAATATGTCCGTTTTATAGAAAGACAAACTACAAAGCAAGCTTATTATGTGTGCGTTAGTGTATTAATGAATGTTGTAAAAACAACATTGTACGCGAGGACGGTAGCCGGTTTTTTGGAGTTTTTAGAACAAATAATCTTTAAAAGAAAATGCTTTCAAGAGTTAAAACTGCCTTATGCGCTTCTGAACGAGATGAACATGAACTTTAGAATAAATATCAGACATTTTACTTTCGAAGAAGTAACTTCCCCCATTGTCTTCAATATTTCAACATTCCTGCGCTACGGGCTATATTCGGTAATTATTATGTAATGCTTAATCTTTATAGTAAACAAAATAACATGTCGGTACCTGATAAGCGGTTGGTAAGTGATTTACTAGACAGTTATTAATAAAAAAGCCGGTAGGTAATTTTTCTTAAATACTACCTTTTTCATGAAGCATTACCTATTTCTGAAATCATAAAAAAAATTAACGATTTAAAATCATTTATATACATGGTTTGAATCACAATGCTCTTATAATGTTCTCAGATCATTTTATTAATATCCATAGGTAAACTTTTAACATCTTTCTTGCTAAAGGTCATGACCTTAAATCATTTCAAAAATATCTCATAAAAGCAAACATTTGTCTTGCTAGGGGTCATAACCTTTAGACAAACTTCCAGCTATTGATTTTTTTATAGAAAAATTGCATAACATGTTCACACGTATACAAGACATTCCAATATGAGTTGTTTCCCTTTCATTATTCATTTATGATTTGAAGAAAACCCATGACCTGGGGCAGTGCCAACTTTTACCCTAAAGTTTAACGAAAATCTCAAAGGGGGCTTACTAGTTAATGTTTCATGCCAAATATCTTAGCTCTAGCGCTTATAGATTTGAAGAATTTTTTTTCTATATACTAATAAAGAAACACATTACCCCAGGGGCGGGCCAATTTTGACCCAATGGCTATAATTTGAAAAACAATATTGGTAGAGGTCCACCAGTCAATGTCATATTTTTGGCTCTAGTATTCCTATCTTGAATAATGTATTATCACGCTTAAATATGTGACAAGCTTTTTAAATTGATTTTTGACAGCAACTCTGTGATAACCACTGATCTTTAAAAATTCCAATTCATAAATGTTCGCCAATTGTTTTCTCGTTAAAGGCACACGCATTTTTGTACTAGGGGATCATACGCCGCTTTTTATGGAATGGCACTTACACGTCTCATGAAGATTTCGTAATAGCCGCCATATGAACACATCTGCGGATGTTTCTTAAATAAAAATTCCATGTCAAAATGTTGAATTCTGCTTAAACAGCGCTTGAAGGCATAGACAGTAGATTGCACTCTCAGTACAGAAAATGAGCAGGCTCAATTAAACTGAGCCTCAATCAAACTGAGCCTGCAACATTTTTGGATTCTCCTGATGCCCCACCATTGGTTGAATTTTAACCTCTGTTTGTCTCAATGTTTATTGAATATTAGAAAATAAGTTAAAATTTATTTAAACGATTACTCTTGCTTAATATGCATTGTAAAACATTAAAACGATATAGAAGACAGAAAAAGTAGAAATTATGTCAAACAACCACTTTAAATGCGTTTTACTATTTCTGAAACTGTGTAAATAAAAAAAAAACTAAAAACACAATTCATCAAAGAAAATTTAACATTTGATTGTTTGTCAGAAACAACCCAAAGTTTTGAAGATTTTATCCAAATGTAATGGACTGTGACATGACAATAAAGTTCTTAAATGAAATAACTGTCAATTCTGCCAAAAGGGGGAATTATAATAAACCAGTCGTCGAAACAATTTAATTTTCAATACATTAAATTGACAAGCTTGATCTATTTGTACCGCCTATATCTCTCACATATGTTTAATCATACACGCACACGCACGCACGCACGCACACACACACACATACACCCCCACACACAATATCTAAACGTTTTGTTCCTTGATTGTAATAGTTATTAAATAGTTATTTTCTCCAAAAACAGATCAGAAAACCTTAAAACATATTAGAGATATGTCAATGTTATCAAATCATTCCATTA
This sequence comes from Ruditapes philippinarum, assembly GCF_026571515.1. Classification (NCBI taxonomy): domain Eukaryota; kingdom Metazoa; phylum Mollusca; class Bivalvia; order Venerida; family Veneridae; genus Ruditapes; species Ruditapes philippinarum. The sequence continues at coordinate 279,964 of NW_026866109.1, read as the reverse complement.
AACTTTTTGATTATAATATTATTTTGTAAATGAGCAATTAATCCAAATTTTACTGTATATCCGTGATAGCAAAATTGCTTAAAATAACGTTTTAATAACGTTATGAAAGTAGCAATTCGGTTGTTCACCAACCTCAGTTTTTCTTTCTTTATCTCTGAAAACGAACCCTTTGTGACTGAGTGATTGTCTTTAAGGGTTGAGGCATAAGATTGCAGTCACCGTTTATCCCTGCATTGATTGTAATTGAATTCAAAATACTTGAGTGTATGCATATATAAGCTCCAGCAGGTGGATGGTTTTAACTCCTGGTGTTGCTTTAAGTTTGTAAAACAAGAGAATAGCCAAACCACATTTCTTCTTTCGGCGCCATATGACCTAAATTGTTTTGTTGTGCCGCCAAATCATTCTAAACGTCTAAAAACAAAAACAGATTTAGAAAGTTAGCATGTGTTTTTGTATAAAACCACTCACATGTCAAGAAGTTCGTTTGTTTATTATGATTTCGACGGAAACTAATGCTTTAGTAAAGTATGCTGACACTTAAACATAACAACAATTGTAAAATAATAAGGGTTCAAAAGCTAGCATTAAAAATAACAAATAAAAATTTCATCTTTTTTAATACATAGAAACTTATTAGATAAAAATGAGCGGATACCTTATATTTTGAAATTAAGTTTAAAATGATAACATTAATTTTTAATGTAGATAGTAATGAGGCAACGTTGACAAAACGTATCCAAGAGCACCCATAGAGAAATCGAACTAGAGCAAGTAACTGTGGGGAAGAGATGGCACTATATGAAGTGCAGCTTAGGTAAAGTAATCAATAACATTGTATTAATACTTCAACCTCTTATAACCTTAATTGATTAAAGGAGTTGTTACTTAACGAAAACAATTAGCTTCCGGACTAAGTTGTCAGCTCTTTAAAAAAAGTCTACTACACGACAGTTCACTGACGAAATGATGTAATGGTGGATTAATTAGACTGTGTTCCATCTTAACATAGTGATATTGAACTACTTCCAGAATATATTGAATTAAGATAAATAGAAATGAGTCTTTTATTTCTTAAGCTTTTTCTAGGATTTCGCTATTTGTTTACTAAAAAGTGTGATACATAGATGGCCTTGATTTTCACGACATATTTTGTAAGCTTGATGTCGACTTGAGCAATTATCGGTCCTTGTCTATGAAGTGCAAGACATTGTAAAAAAGACAGACACACTTCTTAAAAAAAGGCGTATTTCAAGTAGTGGCACTTGACATTACATTGAAAATAATGATTTTTTTGTCTTTGTTTTGTTCCATATACGAGAATAGACGAATGTAGTATTATATAATCTACGTGTTAGTTTCAACATAATGGGTTTATCTTAGTCTCTTTCTAGTGTTTCTCAAAATAGCTGAATAAAGTCACAACACTTGAAACATCTCACATGTGATGATTGCGTGACAGATAAATTGAGAGAAAACAATTTTTTTTCATAGGAAATTCCTACTTATTATATTTGAAATCATGTTTTCTACGGAAACAAATACAGGGGATAGTGAACAACTCACTGCTTTACAAAAGCAGCAACAAAAGTTAATTTTAACATTTTCAATATAACATTATCACTGACATTTTCATCTTTTATTGCGTATTTATTTTTCTCGAGATTGTGATAAATGTTTGGAGTATTAGCCATTTTTGAACTAACTTGTACTGGTACTGGTGTCAAATAAAGAAACATGGTTGTGATTCCATTAAGGCTTGATCCCACTACCCCGTGATGCGAGACAGACACCTTAAAGGCCAAATCTCCATTTCGACGTTTTCATTTCAACGATGTGTTATAAAATAGATATGCCAACAACACCTGTTTCCAGACAAATAATATTGTTACTGTTTTAGAATTGATTCCCAATCTTTGCACACATATGTTGAACTTAAGCTATAAAAGTTAATATTATGGTGTAGCCATAACAATATTTTTGATAAATGGACAATAAGTACACAGCAATGTAATACTTTTCAACGTTTTTGCGACAATTGACTCGATATGTTTACCGAAATGAACTTTGGGTATGTCACATTACTTGTTGTATTCAAATTTGAGGGAATGAAGTATTTCGTAACACATTAGCACAAATAAATTTCCCTTCCAGGACACCATACGTTTAAAAGGAAAGGTTACCATTTATAACTTTTTTTAATGTTAAGTAGTTTGTGGTTTAGAATAGTTTGATAGAGTCTTTAGGATACTCACAGCCATAACACGTTATTCGTTGATCTTGTTAACAAACACACAAGCTATGTCTCGCGTTGGACTTGAAATTGTATTTTTGTTATTGTGTTTTTGTCAGATTAGTAAGGCAGAAATAGAACTTAGTCCGAAAATAGTTTTTGACTTGTTGTCTTCACGAATAGATCATGTTCTCTATGAAACAAAGAATCTAAAATCCGAGCTTGCAGAAACTAAGACAGTTGTCGAAGGAATAGAAAAGAAGATCGAAAAAATCGGTGCTGATGTTTCATTGATAGGAAACAAAGTGGACAAATTTGAAGGGGAACAATCTCTTTCAAATGAAAACGTCAAAACTATTTCGGACGCTTCCAAGGCGATGATTAAAAGTGATGTCAAGAGCCAATCATTAATTTTGCGGAAAATGCTTATTAATGAGAAAACACATATGCGAAATACTGTAAAAAAGTTTGAAAACAAAATGAAAGCGTTTGAGTCAGATATTAAAAACCAGTTGACATTGATAAATGTATCGGTTGAAAGTGCAATTGACAATTTTAACGATTCTATAACCGACCAAAAGATAACTACAACCGATTCACTAATGTCTTTTGAAAACAAAATGAAAGCGTTTGAGTCAGATATTAAAAACCAGTTGACACTGATTAATGTATCGGTTGAAAGTGCAATTGACAATTTTAACGATTCTATAACCGACCAAAAGATAACTACAACCAATTCACTAATGTCTTTTGAAAACAAAATGACAACAAGTGTTAATGAAACAGGTATAATTATTCAAGAGATGAACGCAGATTTCGAACGTAAGCTCAGTGATTCGGAGGCAAAAGTGAGTCAGCGTATATCAACCATCGACGCGAACCTTCAGAGTACAAAAAGGGAGTTCAGCGGCCGGCTTAATAGTACAGACAGTCAACTCCGTTCCATATCATCAAAGCAAGGTACTAAAGTTAAACCAATATTAACTACATGTATTACATTGATCTATTTTGATAATTACAAACATTTTGCTGTTCGTTAACATTTTCATTAGCGTTCCGTTTTACTAAGACAAAATATATAATATGAAATTCTTCTCAACGTCTTTCATATTTCATTTAAGTGTATTATGTTTACTTATCATTTAATGACTATAATGATGTATCACTTAAGTTTATCTATTTATAACTGCATTAAAACAAAAGACCTTTTTTGTAAAAATAAAAAATAAAAAAAATGTCAAATTATTAAACGTAAGAGCACTGAACAATATATTTTTAAAATGAATGATTGAACTCCCCCAAGAGAATGTCGTGCAAGATTTTTCTCTATATAATACATATGTAAACGTAATAAGACAAAAGGTCATTTTATGGGATAGAAAATGGTCAAATCACAAAACAACAACCATATGCACAGACCCTTCGTGCTAAAATTTCTGCTAAAGACTTTGTACAAATCCGTCCACAAATATAAGAAGAGTGTTGCCGACATTCACTATTTTCTTGCTTACAACATACTATATAAGTATAGACATACTAATTGCAAACGCAAAAGAAGCAAAGGATGGTTCAGTCGTATGGTTAGTAGCTGTAACAGGAATCTAAAAAACGAGCACAGCAAAGGTTGGGAAAGAAAAACCCGAACGAACCTTGGTTTAATCAAAATAATTTTTCAATTAGGGAATAAACCTATTTATGAAACTTCACCAACATTTCCTTTACTTTTCTTTTTTCTTTTTATACTTACTAAATAACCACCAGGGTGGGAGCATATTGACCTTAGGTGCATGAATCATCAACTTTTATAGAGATCTTCTAAGCAATGATACATGCAAAATATATAATTAAGCTTTGAACACTGTAGTTTTCCACAAAAAGATGTGATGTGTTTTCCAATACATTTATCTACATAAGGCATTCGACCCCAAGGACGGGGCAAACTTTGACCTCAGGGTCATGGTTGATTTATCTTTTGTAGAAGATTACAAATCTCCGAAGGGCCATGATTTATGTCACTTCTGTAGATGTTAGTTGTAAATGGAAGTTATCGAACTCAGTTACGTAACTATTTCTACAAATATATATAAATTCCCAAACAATATAAATGGTCGAAAAAATAGTTTCTTACCTTCATACGAGATTAACGGCTGTTTTTGAAGCTGATTTTCTTGCGTATGCAACAATATTGACTTCTTTTGAAATATTTTTGATAAAAAGAATTTTTTTTTTGCTGACATCCCTAAACGCATTAAGGTTTAATTAACACAATGGACGTCTTTGAAAAAATAAATGTTTTTTGTTTCATATTATTATTATTTAACATTGTCCGGAGATATCAATTCAAAGTTAGGTACCAAAAAATAACGAAGTAATTCATTAAAAACATTCCAAATCTAATTGTTAAGTTTTTTTTTTGGGGGGGGGGGGGGGGGGGGATCTTTTGTTCGACCTTAAAATATCTCCATGTGTTCATACTGTGTAATCAATAAATACACAGTTCACGCCTCTTAACAACACCTTCGCCTGTGCGAGAAAGTGCGCAAAAGGACAGTCGATTTTTACTAACCAATTAAAAGACTGAGATTTTTAAAGAAGATTTACTACAGTAAATGTGTTACCATTCAAATCGAACACTAAAGTCACATTATGCCCTTCAAAGGGTATAAAGTGAGTGAACAAGTGAAAGTCATATGCAATAAATCCTTTCAAATTTATAATTTACTGCACATAACGATAAATAAATCATATATACCCGAAGAAATTTCTGTTAATAGCCAAAGAAATTACATGTAATGCTTAATTTATAAAAAAGAAATGGGCAGTATTTAATATATTTTAGGCAGATAAATAATATAAACATTTTCCGTCAACCATCATTATAACAGAAAACTTTGGAAAAATATAGTCAATTAAGATCAAATTGACATTGAAAACGTCGGTGGTTCTACTCAGGTGCCCGTTCGTACCTGAAATAATGCACAGAAGGGCACCTGAGGTCTTCCTCCACCAGTAAAGCTGGAACGTCGCCAAATGACCTATACTGTGTCGGTGTGACGTAATACCCAAACGAAATAAAACAAACGAAAGACATTGAAAAAGTGTGCATGATGTCACTTGAAAATATATCAGAGGTATGCATCAAAATCATATCATTTAACTATTTCATTATATTTTAAGCAAATGATTAATCACAGAAAGTTTTAAAACACATAAACATTATGGAAGTTAACTTACAATTTTGCATTCTTAATGAATATTATGAAAGAAACTTTTAAGTGGTTCACCAAATACAATCTTCCTTTCATATCTCTTAAAACAAAAAATGCTTTAGATAGTCAAAGTAGAACTAAACACATGTGGAGCAGTCGTTTATGTAACAAAGATGGCCTTGAATTACAAGACGTATTTTGAAGTGTGATATTGACTAAGCACTTAGCAGCACTTAGGAATGAAAGGAAAATATTGTAAAAAAAAGACACGCAGTCGTTGAATTATAGTTTCAACAAGTGTTGTCACAATGTAGCACTTGACATTTTTTTTATCAGTTTCAGGTTTTTGTTTTATTCCATTTTTATATTATGCGTACATACAATCATAATGTCTGCTCCTTGAATGTCACTCTTCCTTGTTGATCTTGTTTTCCATATTCATTTGGATTGTCCTTGGGTTTCGTTTATAAGAGTGTTTCATTCTCGTTTATAACCATCACTTAACGGTAAATTCATTAAAGCCTTCGAATATGAGCATCGAACATAGGTTTTTTCTACATAGCTGATAGGCGGGGTTAATAAATTTTAAAAGCATTACGGGTTTACTACCTTTATATTAACCCCCATTATTCTGACCATTATGTCGCTTGATATGGGGTATTGTAGGATATTGTGTCTGAGTACCGCTAACTAGTCTTCTCTACATAGCTGACAGGCCTGGTCAATAACTTTGGTCAATTTATATTGATCCCTTCTATACTTATCAATATGACGCTAGATTTGGACTAACAGATGAAAACAAAGATCAACTTGGCAAGGCGACGTCGTTCACAGAACGCAGCCCTCGGCACAATCCAGCCACAACAGCAGGGCACTCAGACATCATTTAACCATATCCAAATACTATTTGAGATATCTTCAACTTTGATGACTATAGATTAACTATGCAAAACAATTATTTATAAAATATTGACAAAGATTTTAAACAATATCATACTGTATCTGACAAGACTTTTTAGTTGGACTTAGTCAAAATAAATAAAAGGGGCGTGCAGGGAGATACTTGTCAGATTGAGACAGTTCTAGTTAAATTCACTATATCGACATTTTACATATACATGTAATTTTTACTTTGTTGATACATGTATTAATTCATTGTTAATGTAGTACAGTTACCATAAAAATTGTGGGTTAATGTAACGTTTTCCTTTACGTGCATGAGAATATGCAGACGCATTAGAAAAGCACTTAATCCCGAGTCAATAGGACAGAAAATTATACGTCTGATTTGGTTATTACTTTTTTGTGTGTAATGAAATTGACGGGTTTTCATTGCAGTTTACTATTTTCTCAGTCACGCATATCAAATAAACGTGCAACACCGGTGCGTATCTCTGTCACTGCAATTTTCTCCGTTACTGCTTGCGCAGTTTTTAGACAACCTTTTAACATTTATTAATCACCGTTATACTCTACGCCACTAGCCAATCTGAATAAATGATGTAGATTCTCCGGATTTTATATACAGTTATTTGTTTCTTTACACAGTTTTATTTATACTTTGATCAATTCAGTTTTTCTGTTTTCTTTACAGAATTGCTCATCATAAATAAACCTCGTTTAGGTTTCGTTTAAATTTGGTTATAATTTGTGATTCTATAGACGCCCTGAACCAATATCGTATACATTTATAGTTTTTCGATGTTATCACGGGGCATGGAAATTAAGTATTTTGAGGTCACATCTCATTTTATATCCCGTTTGAATCATTGCAAACAGACAACATCTTTAATTGACATTATGTGTAATGTAATATAAAATTCAGGTATTTTGTCATAGTGTACTTTATTGAAAGAAAAATAAATCTTTTGAGTGATATATAAGCGAGAAGAAGAGTTTAATAAATACTGTACACGCAAAAGCTAGCTTGCTTCAAGAATTTATGCATCGTTTTTTTCATATCAAGGCAAATGAACTTGAATAAAAAGTCATTCGCTACATAACATCAACTTTTAGAGTAAGAGGTACTATAAATTCTAAATTATTTCAAAGTTCATACACCTGTGAATAGTTTAATTAGAACAGTCGAGTTGAACCACGACCGACCGAATAATAATTTGATTAATCAAAGTAACTGTTTGTGTGTGATAAAGTACAGTTTTGTATTGGATGTTATTCGGAACTTTTATTTGAATTGTATTGCAGAAAGAGAAAAAGACACGTTTTCTGGTCAGATCAGCGCTTTAAGCAAAAGAATTGCTGTAGAAGAAGGTATGTATCAATAGCATAACGTTCTTGTACATTCGTTTTGAATTAAAACTAATAAATCAATAGTTATTGAATGTTTGCTCATGTTTTAATGATAAAAGATATAAAACAACTATTTATACTGTATTTTATTAATAGGAAGACAAGAAATTACACATTTGAATTGATACTAACGAACATATCAACTAGCCCTTGTAAATAAAACTTTCATAATGCATCATATAAAGTAAATTATATAAATTACAAATCAACATCCAATGATGATCATATTTCTTTCACTGGTAAATACATATACTCGTACGTCTATCACAAAATTTAGATGATGAAGCCAAAAACGTCAAAATTGAAAACTTTGCAGGCTCAGTTTGATTTAAGGTATACTTGTTATTTATTCATATTCAGATGATTTATTAGTATCAATATTCTTAATTAATGTTCTTTTAATATCAGTCAGAAAAGTCGCATTCTCAGCCAAAGTATTGAACAAGAAGGGTTTCCGCTATGGAAAGTCCGAACGGATAGTGTTTGATGAAGTTTTATATAATCATGGTGGAGGATACAGCTCCTCAACGGGAATCTTTACAGCACCAATATCCGGCACATACATCTTTATATTTATCGTGCAACCACGAAATGGTAAAAAAGCCCACGTTGTACTGAGACTGAACGGAAAATTACTTACAAGTGCAATGACTGTAAGCAGTGATAAAGAAGTTTCTGCAGGAAATGTAGGAATTGCTTATGTTGTGGCAGGCGATCAGTTGTGGATTGAAACGTCTCACTTTGAAGACTATTATTATATTTATCCTCACAGAACTACTTTCAATGGCATATTAATTGATTGACACTGTGAATTTTTGTTGTGTGTCAGGTAATAGTAATATGTGGTATACTGGGACTTAGAGACAATACATGTGCTTGTGCAAAGAAGTAAGAATCCAATACCAATGTATTTCTGTTTCGGTTCAATGTAACTGAATATTATATTCCCAAGCAATATGCAGTTATGGCTTTGTGTTACATGATAATCAACCCATATACTTTATTCAATGCAGCATTGCTTTCATATTAAATAAGAAATTAGAAATGAGATTAATTATGTGCTACAATGTATGGACTTAAAGCTCCATGCCTTCAGATTAGCTAAAATATTGGAAGAAAATAAAACTTGAGTAAAAAGTACTGACATTTTAGGAAAGTAAAAATATTCAAGATAAAAGCAATAATGCTTATGTTATGAGTGATTTTTGACCGATTTCGCAGTATTTTTTACCCATATTTCTACTGCGTTACTTATGCAGTAAGGGCTATTTTTGCATATTTTGACCTCTTTTTGGTAATTTACATTGGTTGTTTATGCTGTTTGCAATGTAAAAAATATTTTCTTTGTTCACTTCACAATATTTTACTTTTTAATACAGTTTCAAAATTTTCATGAAAATAAACATGAATCTGGAGGCGTGCTGCTTTAAGTACTTTTATTCTTTAAACATGTTATATGGAATAAATTTCTTCTTCTTTCTTATCAAGAGATTCACCCAAATTCCAAGTCAGTGCTTATGTCTTTGTTATTGTCAATGTCAAGTAAAAGCTAAAGAAAAAATATTCAATATGTTGCCAAACAATTCTTATGCACTTTATATGTGATTAAAATTATATCTTAAAAATTCACAAGTACATGTATTGTGAAATCGTTTCTTATACAATTAACAAAAATTCTTAAATCGGAATAGCAATGAGCCCACTAATTTAATATTTCTTCTATCCTCAAAACTATTTCCCAAAGGTTGACAAAAAAACAGTAACCACACCTACTGATCACTCGAGAACATCTAAAACAAAAAGTTGAAAATCTCAAACTTAGTTTGATTGGGTCTGTCTTCCTCATCTTTTAACATTAGCATTATATAAAGCATAACATGACTACAGAACTTTTCCCGAGATAGTTGCAAATTCCATGATATCAAAGAACTGACTAAATTAAACGGAGTCAGCAATTTTTCAATTAATTATTTGTAATTTTAGTGCGGAGCTCCGGATATCATATTTTTCGGTTTACTCTCACATAAATACAAAATGGTTGTTAAGGTACTTTGACAAACACAAATGATGTATTTATTACATATATTATTGCACTCATACAAATACCAAATAATAAAAAGGGCACGTCTTTTGCGGAATGTGGGTTCATAAAGAGACGTCATGTATACATGTTCATTTGGATGGAATTATAGTTTTGTAGTATGATCAGAACGACAAATTAGGGAACGAATTACGGAATTCCTAAATCTATGTCATAAATACGTATTTGTGACAGGACGACAAGACGTTTTGCGCTTTTCGATAGCGACAAGACGAAAAGGTGATAACGATTTAGGCTGTGTTGTCGCTATCGACAACGCAACGCGCAAATTGTTCCAAATCAGCCACCATAGTTTACATTCGTTGAATGTTTTAAATAACATTACCATAAATATGTACACAGTCATGTATATAGTTACCGAAAAAACACATAATGGGGTACTTGAGGTCAGTTAAGCAGGAAAGTCGTCATATGACTAATACTGTGTTAGTGTGGCGCAAAACCCAACACTGATAACATATCTTTTATTTCGATTTCATGTAAGATAAGTAATGAAGAAATTGAAATGAAAGATATTTAGTTTAAATATTTATTTTTCAATTTGTACATATATGTGTATGTTCCTTTGTAAAATCAGATTAACTTTTTTCACATGAATGCATTTATGATTTCTTTGGTGTTTGAAAAGGTAATGTACTGTTTGTTGTATATATACACGTATATATGTATATATTTAATATGTATAGCATTATCGGCTTATCATCCTACTGCAATTTTAAATAAGCTTGTCTTTTTGTGTATTTTCCGTTTTTACTTTATATCGTCACATTTTGAAAATTCAACAAAGAATATTATATACTGTCACTGTTTCAACGTTATGTTTATTTTACAATAATTCTTAACAATAGTTCATTTATTGTATGAAAAATATGTATATTTTTCATTCACATAATGACTGAAATGCATGCTTAAGATAATATAATAAAATATATCAGTTCCGACGTGTTAAATTTTCTTTAGCCATTTCAAATCCCTTTTAATATTTATATATTTTCTTACGAATAATTAATAAAAAACATTTTAATAACCTGTGACTGGATAGTGTTGAAGACTACTTTTCGTGACCGTTGCTTTAGGAGTCACAATTTTGGATAATGCTGCTTTTGGTTTGTTGATGCCAGGAACCATGTCCATGAGCTGGCACAATCAAACCGAGCCTGCAACATTTTCAATTTTGCCGTTTTGGAAGGTATTCTTTTTCTCTCAAGGTCTAAAAACAGCGGGATAAAGAGGCATAACATTTAGAAAGACTTGCAAAACAATGACAAAATTATTGCCAAAAAATCAACGTATGTCATAAACACACCAATAACAAAAACAGGGGAAATCATTCTGAGTGGTTCCGATTTGCGCAAACAACAATAAGCTGCATTTAATTTCTCTGAAACAAAGTGCACTTAAATGTAAAAACTTGGAAGTTGGATTTATCTAAAGTTTTTTTTTCAAGCACTTTCATTAACTAAGCGATATCTTCAATATTTTGTAAGGAGATACATAAGATGGTTTTAATAGTTTTGGTGGTGTTTGGAGTTAATAGGGTCAACAGTGCAAGAATTAGATCTTTACACTTTTTGTTTTCATACAGCCTTTTTTATTCACAGATGTCTGCAAATACTTTGTCAATGTCTTTCTTTTCTGTATAGTTGATTAACCTTTATTGGCGAATTAAATATTAACCAGCATCATCAAAAACAATGATATGCCAATTTACATTTCTCTCTCTCTCTCTCTCTCTGACATAAAAATGTCATGACTCTAAACGCATGTTCATTTTTTTTTCATTTAAATTCTGAAAAAAAAAACAATAGAAAAAAAAACTTATTTTCTGTACAAGATTATTTTGGAAATGAACGAGCACAACAAAACAGCAGACTATTTATTTACGGAGTAAAATTTTTATTAGTGAAAAATCAAAGAAAATAGGATAAGTGATTAAAACTACGTTTTTGTAGCAAGCTCCTATAATTTGTTACAAAGTAATATGACAAAATACTTCAGAAAATTGGAAAAGCATGAAACTTTACAGATATGTTATTAAGATAAAAGAAACATTTTGGGCATGGGATCGATTTTATATGACAAAACAGTCTCGTTCAGCACTATGAAATATTTTTTTATTTTTTTCTAATATCCAATTTTTTGTTTTAATATAAAGCTTTATAATCAATTATTGAAAAGCACTGTTACATCCGGACAAGGGCCATCTTTGAAATGTGTCGCCTCATGATAGCCAATTGTATGTTGCAGCTACTGTGTAGTAGGAGACCCAAAAATCATTAATAGGGCAAAACACATTTTTTATCTAAGGCTGAAAATCCTCCAGCCGGAAAACCCTTATAATATGGGCAAGTAAATTAGCTACCGATCAATCCTGTAAGTTTCATTAAAATTGTATTATTGATAAGAGGATTAGTCAGGACAAATTTTAAAAATTAAAATCATTAAAGGGACATTACTCTGACAATAATCATTAAATCGAAAAATATTGATGAGATGCACAGTGAAAAAAGTAACATAAAATTGATTATTCCTGTAAAGTTCTTGATGAAAATGCACTAGTTGTAAAAGAGTAGTCAAAACAAGTAGCAGGCAACTCAAAAAACACCTTTTGTATTGAAGGGCCTTAACTCTGCCAAAAAAGTAGAAAACCTGTGTTATATGCGCAAGTACTTGACCTACTAATCATGTAATCATGTAAAGTTTCAATGAAATTGCATAAGTGGTATAAGAGGTGTATTCCGGAAAATATTAATTAACACCGTTTTATTAAAGGATCATAACTCGGCAAAAAATCATTCAAGCGGGAAACCCATATAATATGCCCAAGTACTTGAGCTATCAATCAGTCCTGTAAAGTTTCAATGACATTGCGTCCTGACAAACAAAATAACAAGAAATGTCTAACGATCTAAATGACCGCTTTTCTAGACTTTGATTCACTTTTCTGGAAATTTTGTTATAGAAACCTGCCATAAATCGATACTTGGAAGTTTTCAGTTAGGGAAAAAATAATAACATACTAGATATAACCAATCAATATATGAAAAATAAATACATTGACCTTTGAACAAGTTACCCCATTATGACTAATTATTATGTGAAATATGAATACTTTGTAATAAAAAGTTTTCAAGGTAATAAGAGGAAACCATATTTATAGGCCCCTGTGATCTTGAAATTTGAACCAGTAATCCCCAAATCCATAGGGGACATCAACTACATATGGCTTTTAAATATGTGAAAGATAAAGACTTTGTGATTAATTTTTTTTGGTAATGAGAGGAAACCATTCTGACATTTAACCCGTAACATTTGACCTTTGACATAGCGATCCCGATATCAACAGGGGACATATACCAGTTATGACCAATCAATATGTAAAATATGAAGACTTTGTGATAATTGTTTTCAAGATTATGTGACATTTTAAGCACCTGTGGCATTGATCTTTAAACTAGTTACCCAAAAATCAATAGAAGTCATCTAAAAGTTATGACCAATCAATATGTGAAATATAAAGACTTTGAAATAAATAGTTTTCAAGATAATAAGCGGAAACCATTCTGACATAAAAAGACCCCGGTGACCTTGACCTTTGATCTAGTAACCCCAAAATCAAAAGGGGTCATCTACTACATTGTAGTTATGACCATTTACTATTTGAAATATGAATTCTTTCATAGACACAACTACATAACATCAAATAACTTATTTTGTATTTTTACTTTGCACGCAAAGTTCTTTTAGACATACCCATAATTTCTCTTCACTGCGAACCTAACCTAATTTTCAATATCTAAAAAAAGTATACTGATAATTCTGATTATATTAGAGTACTATTTTACACCAGACACATTCTGTCTGATATGCAAATGCAGATAAAACCTGTTGTTTGAACATAATACTAGACACTGTAAAGGTCAAATGGCGGTTTTCAAGATTTACTGGTAGAGAATGACCTCAGGTGATATAAGGAAATATTAAAAAAATGATTAAACGTCAACTTTATTAAAGATGTTAGAAAAATAAAAAAAATATTCGTTTTAATAAAAGCTCACCAGCAGGCTTGATTAAAACGAACGTTCATTATTTTCAATTTTAAAGTGTTCAATGACCATTAAAGTGTCCATATCTCACGTCGGTGGTAATGTGTTGCTGGTGTTTGTTAGGGATGTGTTTATTGAATGCCACCTCTCTTGCTGATCTTTGTTTTCATATTTTTATGAGCGTAAAATTCATCAAATCAAGATAACAGTTTACCCCTATATTTCATTTATAGTTCTCGAATGAATTCTCCTTTTCAAAGTGTTGCACTCATAAATTTCGACTGCCCATAAAGTTTTTCTTTCCTGTTCTGTTGTGGTAATTTTCATATTTCTTTGCGATCATCTGTTATGAATAGACTGAATCTGAAAAAAAATTCACCAAGTTTTTAGTTTATTTCTTTATTATATGTTTATTTCAGTGTCTTCATGGAACCGCGACTTTTCAGATTATTTCTTATTATAATATAGATAATACAATGGTACAATAACATTACATTTTCATCTCAACTTTTATCTTACATGATACGTTAGTCTTTCATAGTTCGATGTCAAAAGATATTATTATACTAAAATTTTCACCATGTTCATTTAATGCAAAAGACGAATAGATTCATTTTTGTAGTATATCTCAGTTAATCAATTGATCTTCGTGGCCGAGTGGTCAAGGTCGTTGACGGCAAACCACTTGCCCTTCACCGCTGTGGGTTCTAGTAGTCCCGACAGGGACTTTGGATTCTTTCATAAGAGGAAGCTTTCCAGGTAGCTTACGGAACGTCGGTGGTTCTACTCTGGTGCCTGAAATAATGCACGGAAGGGCACCTGAGGGTTTCCAGTAAAGCTGGAACGTCGCCAAATGACCTAAACTGTGTCGGTGTGACGTAAAACTCAAACAAACATACAAACAAACAAACAATCTTACAGAAAACTGTCATACGCATGCATTTAAACATCTTTAATTGTGCGATTTACTTGTAGGGTGATATGTACATAAAATAGTGAAAAGCAAAATGCAATAATTCTATTTAACGAAATGTTCCGTCTAAGCAGAGTCTGCACGTTTTGCATAGCTTAAATCAGGCTCACAGGTATAAAAAATTGATATAAACAGAAAATATTGAATGTGTGTATATTCAATACTGGATTTATTGAACGGCTTTAATGAAAATATATTATGCGAGCCTCTGGAGAGCATAATATTACTAGTACTTTATTCAACGAGTTAAATAAATTTAGTGATGAACCTACATGAATGTAATATTTTGTTTATCGCACACCCAAAATAAAGACTGTTTAAAATGAAAAAGGATCATTTTTCATTGACGTGCCAATAGAACGCTAGCATTTGGCTCGTCATTACGCTACAGTATGTTAGTGTAACGCAAATGACATTACGTAAACATATATATACGGTCGTGCAATAGAATTGACTTTAAAGTATGAATAAAACAATATGATATTTGATTCGCAAATCGACTGTAATATATACACATGTACCTTTGAAAGTGGACAATAATATAATCGTCCACTAAGTGCTTATCTTTCTTTAGCCATAATACATCTCTGTATCTAAACACATTTACTTACGAACTGACCACTTTATTTAACCATACATGTATTTCTACTAGCTGTGTCTGAAGATTGTAGAAGACGGCATTCCATGAATGTCGCTAATACATTTTTAATCTTGGTATTCCTATGTTTGGAAAATGCTGCAATGGATTGTTTTTCTATAGAATAAAACTGGATTAAGAAGGCAATACAATTTGTCCAATCTGCAAAACCAACACATTTTCTATGACAATGTCATGCACTCACCAAGAAAAATAGAGGAGATAATTTAAAGATATGAAATGTTCACAACTGACATTAAGCTGCAATAAGTTCAAGAAGAAGAACAAAGTTGATTGCTTTAAAGAATCACTAAACGAGCTTTACCGATATTACAGATAACCTAAGAACAATAAAAATACTGAATTTATTTAAGCATTATTGTATATGAGTGCTGCTTTTAATTTTTGGTATATTATATAATAAATAAAGGAGTAATTAATAGAAATCATATTAAACAACTACAATCAAATACAATTGTCATATAGAAATACCAACTTTCGACAGAAGACTTCAGTCAAATACACTTTAAGCACGGATTCGTTTTATGTATGTTTCCAATGTAACTTTGTCTCTCAGCAGGAGTACATACAATTTTCCACTTTTAATGTCTATAGTTATATGAAACCTCAGGAAATATTTATACCCTGATAAAATGCTACTTCTCTCATGTAGTAAAATGACGCAATTAATTTTAAATTGTGATTTTCTTAAATCTCTATTGCATTTTCAAGAATATTAAAAAATGTATACAATATAAATGAAATTAAAAACAAAGATTGAAAACCATTACCGTCAATACAAAAACGACAATTTGGAGTTTTATAAATTCTTGTGTTGGTCTTCAATTTAACAATCTTTTTCTAATTTCAACTGCCAAACGATAAAACTACTTTGTCGTTGTGAACTAAAAGTTAATAAGGGTCACAACATCGTCAACAAATTTGAAAGGTACATTTCTCCCTATAAATTGGTTGCCTTGGAATGACAGAAGTAATGGTTCCATGTTTTAAATTCTAAAAATGAGGTCATCGTGCTTTTCAATTTTTGTTATAACTGGCAATTGCTAATACGAGTATTCTTTCAACAAGAATAGAAAATACAAAATCAAACATAAATGAATATTATGTAGGAAGGCTTTATCTGCATAATCCCTTTTATTTCTATCAGATGACATGACACTTGCTGCTTCGCACAAGAACATAAACACAAACATAAAAAATGTTCTAATATAAATATAAAGTGTTCTGATACAAATATAATAAGTGTTCTTATATAAATATATAGTGTTTTAATACAAATATATGTAGTGTTCTGATACAAATATATGAAGTGTTCTGATACAAATATAGTAAGTGTTCTAATATAAATATAAAGTGTTCTGATACAAATATAATAAGTGTTTTAATATAAATAAATAGTGTTTTACTACAGATATAATAAGTGTTCTAATATAAATATATAGTGTTCTAATATAATTATAATAAGTGTAAATATAAAGTGTACTGATACAAATATATACATGTATAGTGCTTTGAATCTATATAGTGTTCTGATACAAATATATAGCGTTCTGATACAAATATATACGGTGATATGATATAAATATACATGCATATATATTTAGTATACAGACTCAAAAAAATACACAAATATATACACGACTCATTTAAAAAATTCAATTTAGTAATATTGTTTAATATATTATTTTCAACTTTCATTTGAACTATTTTGGCTGCTTTCAATACAGTCATTCATTCTCAACGGATTTATTTGACACATGCATTAAAAACTTATGTGGAAACACTGTTTCTTTTAGTTTTATCTTTTGATTTTATGAATCCTATGATAATTAAATATTAAACGTGTTAGAAATGACAAACGTTTCCCCTCATATCTGAAAATAGCATACAGCTATTGCCAATTTTAGTATGAATGACTAAAATGCCTTGTACTTTTCCGTTAATTTACAAAAAACTTAGAAGCATTTTTGTTTTCTACCTAAATTACGCTCGAAGAGTAAAATAAAGCAAACTAAGGCAAACTTTACTCCTTATTAGTCCCCTGTCCAAATGAAATTTAAAGTTAACTTGCGACAATAATTTAGAAACACTGATTGCTAGATAATAGCTGTGGCTGCTACCTGATTACCACAGAAGAGAGATTTCTGACTGTTGGCATCTTAAACTTTCTGTTGCCATTTGTACAGCCGCATTACATATAAAAAAAATATTTCGACTTGATGATGTCTAAATACACCTGATAAATCTGTTAGAGATACGTTTCCTGATACTATTTTAAATGGCAAAATAAATTACAAAATCTACAAGTTAACTAGATGGTACATATTATGACTATATATAAACACATGGAGATGAAAATCTCGTCAAGAGAAATATTGCCAAAGTATATCTGCTACAAAAAGCCATATTGTACTTAAAATGAGTTAAAAAATGTATCTTCAGGAGATATTCTCAGTGTAAAAAGGGTTTGAGAGAGGATAATGAGAACAATTGTAAATAGTCATTTATCTACAGTTTAACGTCAACATTATCGTCAAACACTAGACAAAGGATCTTTTGAATTTATATTCGACAACACATTTAGATATATATTATTTGTATCTATTGCTATTGAATGTATTGAAATCAATAACTTATACTATGGCACACAAATGTCAGAATTAAGCACTGATTCATTTGAATATAAAGTTCATTTCTATTAATGAACGTTTCCAGTCGAGCAGTCTATTGGGAAAATAGTTGTAGACATTTTGTTAAATCACACGAGACAATTCGACTTTATTTGGATTAATAGGGATTAATACGAGATTAAACATGAACCTCCCACGTTCATAACTACCATTGCTTCCAACTTTGTTTTGGTATGCCAGCAAGTTTAGAAAAACTGCATTAGCAAATTACTAGAAATTATTGGAAGCTTTCGCAATGTTATGAATGTAATTGTGAATGTAAAATGTTTGTTAGCGCTGTATTGCTTTAGTTTAATTGTTTGTTCAAACAATTCTTGTCTAGACATGCTTTGTGTTTCACAATTTGCATATATTTCTTAGTCTTTATGATCAATATGATAGTTGTTTTCATTTGGAAAGCGATTTATTGAGAAACTTTCTTTTAGAATTAATATGACAAAATTTATTTGAATAAACATTATTGTATGCAATTTAGCTTGGTTTATTAGTTTTACCCTTTTGGCAATGAATGTCCCTGACAAGCGCCTGTTCAACAAATGATAGATTATCAGTCATTACTCTCAGATGGTAGGCAAATGCAATGTGAATTTTTACGTATTTAAGGACATTTACAACCGTACACATAGTTAACAGCATGCATGTTGTGTCCATTAACAAAAAAAAAAAAAAAAAAAAAAAAACAAAACAACAAAAGAACAAGAACAAAAAACAACAACAAAAATAAAAAATAACAACATGGAATTCCTCAGATTTGTTCAAAATGACAACTTTTTCATATTGAATTGAAACGTGAATTTCATTTGAAAACAAGAGTGTTTCAATAAATCTGTCTCCTCCATTAATATTATAAAAAGTAGTTTGCAGATTAAAAGTTTTAATATGTGTCCACACAATATTTCTTTCATTGACCGATGATCTTAAGTAATATATGACGCATTTGTTGATATAACATTTAACCTTTTAAGACCTTCTTGATGGCATTTGTCTATTTTGCAAACATAGGTTAAATTGTACTTAACATGGTTGTTGGTAATGATATGTTTTTATGTGTAAACTTGTTGTATGTAATAGACAAAGAAAAATATATTTAGATACACATAAAACATTTGAGAACAAGCATGGTTCGATTGAAATCACACAATATATCCAAAACAAAATTCACGTTTGAGTAGTTAACAAAAAACATATAAATGATGAACAGTGTGTAGTTAATGACGAACCATTTAAAGGATAAATTTTGTAATGTCACTTGACAATGCACTGAACAACATTTTGATTTGTTAAATAAATATATAATTATATTACATTTATATATTTTCATTCTCTATTGTTTATAAAAAAATGATAATTTACAGTACTCATATCGTCATTTTATGTTTCGATTCAAAGGATAACATTGAAGTTTTTTTCTGGACAGATTTAATTCCGATTTTGCATCTCAAAATTAAAAGAATTATCGTTCTTTTATTTAGTGTCTTATCCTTATCTATTTTGTTCTGGTAATACCCTAATTTCTTTTGTTCGTAAAGGAAAAAAAATGCGAAGTTGGTTTGTGCATTATGTACTTCTGATATCACAATACGGTGAAGTATATGTATACAACCAAAATAAGATATACTTGACTTCTTCCAAAATGCTTATCTTTCTCTGGGCACAGTCTGTTACTATTGAAAACATAATTTAGTTTCGTCCTCAGATTGCTAGGTAAATGCCACTTGTGCTCCTTAATCAAATCTAATGATATATTATTTGGAGGTTACTAAAGCCAAATGTCTTGTGTCGAAACGGCAACATAAAATCGGAAAAGACCCGTTGTCTCAACATTAACTATTTTCTTATTGCTGATAAATGTTGTTATTAAAAAAAGAGGAATATAATGAACTATATTTGGTATGAGATGTTTGTAAACTTTCTGACAATAACCGTTACTAAACAGAAGATATAGTGTAACCTTTGAAAAAGGTGCATTAGCGCTATTCTTGCATTAAAATACACATGTACGTCTAATAATGTAATTCCACGTTTCGTAATCGTTTTTGGTGAAAAACGCAATTATGTCATTCTTTTCACGTGCTAGTGCGATGTCATGACAGTTATGTTTTGACAGTTTTAAATATGTTTTAACAAGAGTAAAATGATTTGGTTCCATAATCTTATGGCCGGTTCTCAAAAAGTTGTAGCATAGAATGCTATTTAGCAGGCATGAATATTGTACGTAAACAGAATAAACCTTTCCAGAAAACAATACAATAATGTTATTTTCAGATGGATTTTATCCATTTTAAGGCAATTTTACCATCATATATATATTATTTGAAAATATTCTTTTGTACAATACAAACAATAATGTTTGCAGCAGATATATAGCTGCATACTCTTTAAAGTGATTTTGTTATTTTTTTTGTCGTTAACAGCAAAATTATCAAATAAGCAATAATTTGTAATAAATAATACCAAAAGAGTGCACTTAAATGTTCTGTCTTTGCCAATATTATTCCATCATATGTATATGTATAAAGGTCAGTATTCTATATTTGAACAGTATTGGGGCAAGTGAATACTTTTCAAAGTTGAAAGGACATTGCCTTTATTGCAAATGTATTCCATATTTGAATTGAATATTTCAAGACACAACTCTTTTGGGAAATTAATCATAGAAATTTTCATGAAAGAAAACATGAAAGAAAACAAGAATTTATCACGAAATGTGTGTCGCACTTTGTAATAGAATATAAATAGGCTTCATGTTCAAGATTTTCGCCTTAATAAAAATACACTATTTGTATGCATATTTTAGCACTTATTAATTCGCGCAGCTAAGATATATTTGCAGATTAGAAATTCTTTGTCAATATTGAAGTTATATAATGATGTTTACTCTTATTTCAAATAACGTTGCCGAAAGCTTAATCGAGATTCTAATTAATATCATAGATTCATAATGAGAGATTCATTATGAAAATATTTGTCATTATTCATCAGAATAAACAATGAAATGTGATATTACACTTAAAAAATAAATAGGCTGGAAAATTATTATGATACTTACAGCAATATACTTAAATACTGAAATGTTTTCACACTTTTAAATAATTAAAGCATTTTCATCAATCAAAATTTAAATAAATGAGACAGTTTTAGAAATTTATAAAATGGTCGTATATTACGCTGTGACAACTGTTTAAACAGTAGGCAAAATATTGTATGCATCATGTACCTAGTTTGTCACGGTTCATCTGGAACTGAAGTTGAAGACCCGAGGTAAGCCAAAATCATCTTTCCTATTCCGCGCCATAATTATGACCTAAATTGTGTTGGTGTGCCGTACACCAAAACAAACAAATGAACTACAGCCAATGCTAGCTCGAATAGTATTATTAAAAAATAAGTTACTATCTAGCATGGTCCTGAATACGATGATTTGTTTTTGTTCCTAAATATTTCTTTGGATTAACCGTCACATCATATGATTTGCTTATAAAGAGTAAAGAGATATGATGATCTTTTTTTCAGTTTTAAACCAATAAGAAAATTTCATAAATCATTTGATCAACAACACTTATATATATCATTGCTTTACCACAACGTCTCTCAATTTTCATAATATGTAATCTTCCAGACACAATAATTCATCATAGCAAGCGCATCCTTATGCTTATAAATTCATAGCTATACCTAGGACCTGAATGCCTTTCTTGAGTTATATATAATAAATACATGGTCAGTAATAGAAATATCAGGCGTATTCACAAAAATTAAATATGATGTCTTACTAGATCTGGAAAATCTCTAACGAAACGCATCTTATATATGCTCGTAACTTAAACAGACGTTTTGTACATTTTAGAAATATTACTGGCTATAATATTGTCTACAATATTTCAAAAAAGTAATGTTCATCAATTCAATATGTCTTTTCCCGCAGTACTAAAACAGTGAATAACGGAATCTATAAAGAACGTCCAAAACGGCAAAATTTAAAATGTTGTAGAGTCTGTTCATGGATAGTAATGGAAATTGCATATTGCCATCAATGCCCCCCCTAGACATTTATACATACAAATGGTGAAATTTTGAATGAAGAAATATCCGCAGATGTGTTCATACGACGTGTGCCCTAAACAAAAAGACCAGCTAAAAAGGCTATGAATATTACAGGTAAAACGTCAAAAAGCAAGCAAATTATCCTTATATCCTTAGTGCGATTATACAATATTCATGCAGGAATACATCCAACTAAGAAAAGAACAAATAGAACTAACTTGAAATACCACAGACATGCACACACAACAATAATCTCGTGCTAAACCATCATTTGTTTTTGAATGTAAATGCATATTTCTATGAACATTTTTGAAAAAAAAAAAGATTCACATTCCGGACATTATGTTCTTTTCTAGTTTTTTTTATACTTTCCCCATTCT
The DNA here is from genome assembly GCF_026571515.1 of Ruditapes philippinarum. NCBI lineage: Eukaryota > Metazoa > Mollusca > Bivalvia > Venerida > Veneridae > Ruditapes > Ruditapes philippinarum. The sequence goes on along the minus strand of NW_026866109.1, from coordinate 257,320 downwards.
GTTATACATTGGCTTCGTTTAAAAATAAACAGCACAAATAGAAGAATGATTCACATACGAAACTAAACATATAATGTATCATTTATCATACAAAGCCAAATATTTCTTTCGTTATTCTTTGATCATATGACAACTTAGTTAATATTGACATTCTTCACACTCGTTTGGGAAATTCTTTGGCTCCAATTTCTCTTCATTCTATGATTGCATGTGCTTGTCGTTTGTTCCATATTTTGAATGATATTTGATGTCCTATTTTCTCATAAATCAAAGTGATTTGACCAAAACATTCATGATCGTATTTATATCTGTTTGTTAACATGATATGTCCTGAATCGTTTGTTCCTCGCATGTTTAGTAAGAGACTGAGTATGTTTATTGGTATTTATATCTAGATACATGTTTAATGAATCTATGTAGCTGTTAATCGTTATATAAATGAAATCATATTTTATTATTTACATAACATAAGAAATGACAAGCTTATTATTTGTTCTTTAATAATAAAATAATTTTTGCATCATAAATTTTCTTTCAAAGACAATATTCGTCTAGAATAACCCTGACCTTAAAGTGACATTTTGCCTGTCCGAGGGTATCTATTGAGTGAACCGGTAAATATCATAATAACTTTACTTTTTGTCATAATTCCATTCAATTGAATAATATACTTCGCATGAATGACAAATAACTCACATAGCCAAAGGTAATTTCTGTAAATATTTGTTGGAATTTTCATTAAACGTCCAGTTCATTAAAAGAGTGCTGCAGTCTTTTTATATTTCAGGCAGATTGATTTTTTATCATTAACATTTTTAAATATCAACTGCTGGTCAATCACAATTATAACGGTCAATTTTTTGCAATATATAGTCAATTCAGCTAAAAATGACAATGAAAAAATGAGAATATTGTCTCTTATTTTTTTCAGCATGTATTATCCTCAACATTATTTTTTTATTTTAACAGGCGTTATTATCTCAACAATATTACTGGTTAAGATAGTAAATTAAAGTAATAGCAAAATGACATGATTCGCTTATTTTGCGATATAAATCATGCCAAATATAATAACTAAATGTTCGTAGTGTCAGACCTTTAAAGCAAATGTTATTATTGGGAGTAGTAAATATGTCAATATTTGGTCTACAATTTTGTATAGGAAAATAAAGTTGTCACGCATAACAAATCTGATTTGATTTCTATACGACCTTGCTACACTGCAATCATATTTTCTTAGACGTTTCAGACTTTGATACATTATTCATGGTCAGTATTCTTGCCACCAAATATTTAGTCATTGTGATTCCATAGAAATAGGAACGGTATATGTATTTTGTGATATATAATCTGTAAAGCAGTATCAATTACATACATAAGAATTTCTTCTTTTCAGCTTTCTAACGAAAATATGCTCATGGAAATAATTCTTGTAAGCTACTTTTCTTTAGAAAAGGACGAGCAAAAGGGCTTGAGAAATCAGAAAGATGGTCAAGCCAAAGGGTCTAAGAAATCAGAAAAAAGGTCAAGCCAAAGGGTCTTGGAAATCAGAAAAAAGGTCAAGCCAAAGGGTCTCAATAAGTAAGTGATCATGACGTATGTTCATCAGCTTTCTTTTGCAAATCAACCCATATTATGAAAAGAAAGAAAGAAAAAAAGAAGAAAAAAATAGACACAAGGTTCAATGGACCTATATATCACCATGGCGAATAATATCATTTAAACCATGAAATCAATGAATATACTTAAATTTTAAATATACTGTGGGTTAAATTAACAATTGAGTACTAATATTTTAATGATATGTATGCTTAATCAAGCATTGTGCATAAGCTTTAGAATGAGAAATAATTTATAGATGATATACATTCAGGCATACGTTTTAATTAATCATATTTTGTTCGGGATAATTATTCAATGTCATCCAGATAGAGTTCTTCTGTTACAATTTTTATAGCTGGGTAATATCGCTGTCTGAACACCAATTACAACAAATGGTGACACTTTTTTAAATGGCTTCCTGGCAATCTTTCCAATTATAACAAGTAGAAGCACTGGTTAATATGGCTTCTAATTATAACAAATGACAACACTTGTTAATACGGCCAATACTTTAGCGCCTCAACGTTTGCAAAAAAAAAACAAAAAAAACACAAACAAAATTGCATGCTTTATTTAGTTACTTATCTTTTTTAGTCATTTGTTTTCCATTGGCCCTTTATTCGTGTGTGAGTACAATAAAAATCCATTGCCTGTGTTAAAAGTAATGATCTGTGTAGTCAAAGAAAACAATTCAAAAACAGGAGGGGTCATCCGTGGCCGAGTGGTTTATTTCGTTGTTTTCAAACCACTTGCCCTTCACCGCTGTGGGCTCGAATCCCGACTGGGACTTTGGATTCTTTCATGTAAGATCTATCCAGGTAGCTTATGGAACGTCCGTGGTTCTACTCAGGTGCTCGTTCGTGCCTGAAATAATGCACGAAAGGGCACCTGAAGTCTTCCTTCACCATTAAAGCATTAAAACATTAAAGCTTCGCCATATGACCTATAATTTGTCGGTTTGAGGTAAAACCCTATTGAACAAACAAACAAATCTAAAACAGGAATTTCGAGTATGTTTCGACTTTTTTCAGTCCTGTACCCTATTTTAAAGTGTTTCTGACTTTATTCTCTTCGTTAGCTTGTTTCTAACTACTAACTACTATCAAAATATCCATTGCTTTCAGACCGCGTCTTTCTAAATGTTTTATCTTTTCAGACAATATATATTATCATGAGCTATTTATTGTATGACAATTTCAGAAACGACAAACGAGTTCATCTTATAAATCTCTGTTCTTGTTTAATAAATAACTTCATTCTTGTTTACATTAAAAAGACAAGGAACAATTTAATTGTATTTGGTATCGGTAAAAGAAAACATACACGTTTTACTTCTACTTAAGTTAACTTCAATATAAAACTTAAGTACCTTATAAAATGCATTTTTGAAAATTATTTCCAGTAAGACCTGAAAACATTACATATAAATTCTGAATTGCTATAGTTAGTCAATCAAGTACTTTTAGCTAATTGAAGAATTTCTTTCTAAGACGTTAAAGATAAACATAATTATTGGAATCAATATAAAAGAACATGGGTATATATATCCCAACTATTTAAATTGAATATCTGAATTGAAACGAAGCTTTTTATTTCATTTAATAACGTTTCCTTAATTAGACTTCACATAAATTGTGCTTTTGAAAGATGCGATTTATCTGGATTGAATACCATGAAAGCTCGCATACATTAAAGATACTGACTGCAACATAATTGCTAAGTCTGATGATCATTTAGTAATAATGAAAGAATTTGATTCTGTGACTTGTAGACAATTAGGGTGATTGCAGACTGTTTCGACAATTGCATCTAACTATTTTAGTTCCTTACAGACTTACGTCTCACATTTTGCAATCCATCAGAGTGAAACAAGATACGGACACCGTGCATTTTCTTTTAACGTGTATTTTTTCAAAGAATCACAATATTTTATTTCGTGCATTGAAATATTTAGACGTCGTATTATAACAATTGAATGAAAACCAAATCCATTTATGTTAGCATGGAAATAAGGGAATAATAGACTGAGGTCTTGAAGCAGTTAATGTTTTACTTGCATTCATTTCAGAAGATTGTTTTTATCACTTTAAGTTATTAAACAATATAGCTAACCAATTGTAACCGAAGCAGAATTTATTGGCGGCGACTGTCTAGCACTCAACAAAGGGACCATGGGTCCTATATGTATTATGTTTCCTCATATGACATCAGTACCTTAAGTTAGTATCAAGAAAAAGATTCGAGAGTGATTGAATCAAGCAAAAAGCTTTTTTCACTACCGAAATTTAATAAAATCAACAATGTTTGGACTCAACAAACTATTTACAATGTAAAATCTCCATGTGTAACATCTTAATTAAATTGGGTAAGTAGTAACATATAATTTGCAGTCAGGCACGACAATTCAGAGGCAGCATTGATACAGTGTATAATAACCTTTTGAAAAAATTGCAATTTGTACAACGGAAGTTCTTTCTTCATTATAGTTAATATGAAACACGAATGGACTTTTTCAATAAAAAAGAAACTTTATTTTGTTAAGTCAACTAAAGAGAACGTTTTTGACATGAACGTTGGCACTTTTCTTTTCATTTTATTTTTATATATAGATTCTTCAATTACCACCACTTAATCAAATGTTTGGCTATAATTTACATTTTTTCTTGTAGCCAAATTTGATGGGAAATTTAATAATAACATAAGCATAACTCATTTTTACTGGTGAAATAAAGCAGGCGCACTTCTGTTTAATATATAAGAATGTCTTAATTTTATACATTTTTGGATTGGATTTTGATTCGATGGAAAAAATATTTTCTCGTGAAATAATGCAGAATTTACCGACAATGTTTTGCTCAATAACCGTCAATTATAATATGCATTTTTCTCTTTTTGACATTACAATTTAAAAAGTGTCTCCTATTGTTTGTGTACTGGCAGAATTTAAAAGAAAGTAGACCGGAAGGACACAAGTGAAAATACGGTAAATATGTTTCACTGCAGAAAAAATACAGTGAAAATACGAAAAAAACGTATTTATTTCATGAATATTTATTTGTCAATATTTCATTTATAAGTATATTATAAAACATAAATTGCACATTTTAAAATGGTTTCATATACTTGATAGTTGACGCTAATATCAATTTTATCTAAAATTTAATATGTGCATTGACTTATAAACTACGATTACAAATCAAATCAAATCAAATCAAATCAAATCAAATCATTTTGCATCAATGATATCTTGTCAAATGGAAAAATATGCTTATATAATTGATGATTCTCCAGTTGATGTAAAAAAACTTGCATATTGAGGATATTACTGTATAGATAATCCAAGAATCATTTAGATTTTGACCGCTTTTATTTCAAAAGGAAAACTTTATAATTGAACGCCGCCCTTCCTTGTTGATCTTGTTTTTCATAGTTTTATAACATATAACGTTAAACGTGTAGTTATAAAGAAAAAAATCAATTTATTCACTATATATATTGTCTCAGATATGCTAAAATGTCATACATGCATGACGATGTAAATCACACAATTCAACTATTCAAATTTTCTATTGTACTGAATACTACTACATCACACTGTGTACGTTAAAACTTATCCATACATAACCTCCTTACTGCATATTGTTTTCATATACGGTAAATATGTTTATCATCAATGTTTTTTTGAAAAAGAAAAAAATGTTAGGCATAAAGTGAAAATAATCTAGAAAATAAATTTAATCAAATATTTTCACGTTGATTTGATGATCTGGATACATGTTCATTATTTGTCGAGTTTTTTTTAAAAATTATATTAAAGCTAACGTTATTTGAGAATTTTTGCAGGTTTTAAATTTACGCCATGACCTTTAAGGTAATACGTGATTTGAATAGGACCCAGAATTAACAAAACTATACGTAATATTAAATCTTGGGTCTAGGATATGAAATTAAGTTTCTTGAGAAGAAATATTTAGATACTGACATATCCTAAGTATATATCTCTCAATGATTTTCTTATAATATATGAGCGTAAGAGACAGTTTTCTTTCAAACATTACTTCACTTTAATCAGTAATGGCATCTTTGAGTTATTTAAAGTCAATGTTATGTTACATATTCGTCCCAAAAGAACAAAATGGAGTCTTCACTTCGCTTTCTATATAAAAATTTGAAAAATGTCGAATGGCATTTCACTCTAGGATATATAGAACTTGACATGCATATTCCTAAAGGTCATATAATTGTTGTAATTGTTTTGCAAAGCTAGTTTTATAAAGTAAAACTGGACGAGACAAAGGAAAAAAAGGGATACGTAAAGTATTCAAGGAATTTAAAATCCTGTTATATCATAATCATGTTTGTGTTTTATCTCCAATTAATGACGATAGTTAATAAAGATATTTTGAGTTTAAGCAATTTAAGTGTCGAACAAAGGAAAGAAATTTCTCTGAATATTTGACAGAAGTATTATATTTATTTATTTAAAGGAATGTATCTAGCATGTAATAAACATAAAGTATTTAAGAGAAAACGTGTCATTATCATCATAAAAAGAATGCCATTCTTAAATTGTCTGAGACACGTACCTGTATCTAAAAAGAGTTTTTTTTTTACATGTTTAGATGATTTCTTTACATATTCTCTAACATTAATCAAACGCATTGTTAATAACATTTAAGAAATAAGGAAACTTTATGGAATCTTGTATAAGTATAATATTTTCCTATAAAATATCAGTATCTTGCAAATAACGTCATACGATTAACATTTGAATATTGTCCATGAGTCGTAAGAAAAACCATATATTTCTGTTTATTTTAAAGGTTTGTTATACAATCGGCTTACCCCTGCATGACACATTTCCTCCTCATACTTCAAATTCCTCTTGTTTAGCATTCAAAAAATGTGAAGAATTGAGAACTAATTTGACTGCATTACATCAAGGAAACAATTCTTATTATCAAATTGAAAAGCAATCCAAAATAATTTGATTGAGGCATCCTTATATTATACAGATACACGCCTGTTTTCTATCTCCAGTAATGATCACTTACGAAACAAACGAAAACATTCCTTGTTAAATTTTGGCCTTGATATTCAACAAGTTTTTCAAATAAAGAGTGAATATCTGTGATTTTTTTTTGTTTCTTTCTTTTTTTTAAAGAAAATTACGTGAAAGTAAAATAGGGAAATAGTTAAGCAAAAATAACCCTCAAGGTTACCTGTCTTTTAGAAATGCATTTCGATTTGAAAAAAAAAGCCCTGAAAGTTTAAAGTGAAATATCTTTGGTCGTTTCTGAAAAAATAACAAATAAGGTAAGTCATAAAAAACAACAAAAATCAATCCCAGTAATAAAGCGAAATTACTTGCAAATATAGCTTAAGAATTAATTTATCATTTAGATATCCAAAAGTTCCCTATTTTTAATGTATGTTTTGGTTGAATTCTACTTAAGCCTGTGCTTGGGGCGGGACCGAAGCTTGCAGTTACCACTACCGAACATGATTAGGCTAAATCAAACCTTTTAAATTTTGACGTTTTGGGTATTTTTAAGGGGTTCTGTTTTTATCGATTTCGTTTACATATTCATGGGTTGCATTTTACGATGATTTAGAATTACACATTTCTCAATGCATTTGATAATTAGTGTAATTCCCTGAAGCTTTTAAACATTTTATAATACATTTGATACATTTATGCAATTTTGCACATATGAATGACAAAATGTTGGAATGAACTTGGATGAACTTTGATTATTGAGACGCACATGTCGAGACTCTCAGCTATCCCACTGATTGTCTGATTCCCGTAGAAATGAATTCAAATTGATCATCAGACTCTGCAATTAGGAAGCAATCAGTAGTTTGAAACTTGATTCCGTCGTCTTATTTATATTCCAATAGAATAGAAAATATATCAAATTTCTAAGCTTATGTCTTTATAGAATAGTTAAATGAAGAAATTTAATTTTAAGGAAAAGGTTGTCTAGTCAGTTTAAGTTGAATAAATGCACGTTCTTTTATATCGGTTCCGAATATATTGTTTAGTATTTCTAAAGTAAAAAAATAATAAGTTACAACAGCAACCAACAATAAGAGATCTTTTGTCTCTTCTCTACATATGGCTTTTATGACATAATATATTGCTTTAAACGAAGAACAATTTCATACAATAGGAAGAATTACAATGCAATTTATTATACATTAAAAACTAAAATATGAAACAAAAATATATAATTATTGTGTTTTCTAATTAACACATGTACAAATGCTCTGAATAAAATATGTTTAAACCAAATATGAAGCAAGATTATTTAAGTTATTTTGTAAGCGTAGAAAACATATTCGATATAATAATTAAGTACCCATGTATAACGATGTTGTTCTTATATCGTTTCTTTTTAAAAAAAGATATCCAGTTACAGTTTTAAGATTACCGATCATCTGTGTATTATGCTTTATACAATCGTTTGTAATCTAAAGGTAAATGATATATCATTAAGCAAGAACATTAAGGAAGGTTGTTACATTGAGACGATCAACTATCTGAACTATTGCAACAAGTTTTATATTTCCATTTGCTCATAATCGATAGTATTGATAAATTACCAAGCAATTAGTATTGTTCCTGAATTTTTTATTGACTTTGAATTATTACCAAAGGCAAATCTGAAAATGATTTATTCATCTGAATATATTCTGTTAGTTCAGATTAATTTTTGTATGTAACATCACGACTGAAAAATGTGTTTTTAGCGATATTCAGTTATTAAATCATATCTATCCCAGTTTAAGCATTTAAAAGGATGATATAGGTCTCACCAAACAACATAATATCAATTTCATTTTACAAAAAAAACAACATGAAAACAATAAATGTGCAGTGTGGGTATGTTCATATTTTAATGTTACATACAAACGTATATATTATACATATTTAAAAAAACTGTGTGTTTTGCATGATATTAATAAAGTGAAATAAATAAACTTACTAGTTTACCACGCGCGATAGATTTAAAACATGAACAAATTAAAACGAATATGACATATATTTAGAATATAAAAATAATAGAGAATATTTTTTTCATCATTAATAAGTTGAATATGTATTAATTTCTTAATCATTTTGTTTGTTTTAAGTCTATAGCCAACAACAACAATAATGGTCACCATTATGTTACAAATCATTAAACTAAGCTTCATATTCACAAATAGGAAACATTGACAATTGTGAATCAGGACTGAATTGAGACATGCTATAGACTTACCTTTATTACGTCTTTTCATAACCGGCAGCGATAAATGCAAGAAACCTTCCTATCAACGTTTCTTTGCACCGACGTAAACAGAATTCAAGTAGTAAATATAAAATTGGTGAAATTTATATTTATGATGCCGAATATTAGAGTAATTATTCACCAAAACATTTTTACAGCTGTGATTAAGAGTTCGGTAATAATACCTTTGACAATGAATAATGTATCAAAGACTGAAACGTCTAAGAAAATATGATTGCCGAGTAGCAAGGTCGTATAGAAATCAAATCAGATTTGTTATATGTGACAACTTTATTTTCCTATATAAAATTGTAGACCAAATATTGACATATCTACTACTCACAATAATAACATTTGCTTAAAAGATCTGACATAATGAACGCTTAGTAATAAAACTGTGCAAAATTTATCTTGCTAAAACATGCAACTAATGTCACTTTGCTATTTCGTGAATATACTGTTAATATCTCAATTAATGAAGGAAGCATTTAATGATTTAAATATTAGAGTCAATTGATTCTATAAAAAAATGTTTATCAAAATGTTGAAACGAATGAACTTAAGTTAAACATAAATAACTATGTTACCTGCTCACATATTTTGATAGTATTTTGTTAATGCATTAGTACGCATCCCGATTAAGAAATATTTGATAAAAATTTAAGAAAAAAAGAAAAAAGATTTAAATTGAACAGTTCCTGGCGGAATAACTTGTAAATAAAGCACTCTGGAAATGTACCGTTATTGCTTACAGAGAATCTGCGTATGAGGAAAAGAAGTTCTACTACATTGTTTTACCTTGTTAGAAGTTAGGAAATGACTTTGTTGTAATTTTGACCAGTATTATAGTAAATTATTTTTTTTAATAAAGTTCGTTACCAGGTAAATGTTTGATATTTGTCGTAAAATCCAATAATGTAAAATTGTCACACAATTTCGCGAGCTTTCAAGTTTCATAAGTAAACTGTAAATGTTGGATGATTCATACTAAATACATTAACACAATACAAAACTTGATTTCTTATGCATTTGATGTACCTTTTTATTAAATGATGCTATTGTTTACGTGTTGGTGTTGTAAATATACCAGCTTTTTGTGTAACTATATTTGTGACTATATTGATCATACAGTGGTTTACAAGTGTTATTTAGAAATATAGCTTTAGTTATCTGGGTTATTATAGTGAAATTAAGAGCATAAACATATCAAAAGTGATATAAAGAAAACTAAAACTATTACATTGAAATAGATAATTACGAAACCCAACTGCGGTTGTGGCTGGACTGTGTTGGGGCTGCGTCCTGTGAACGTTTTGCCTTTGCCTTGTTGATCTTTGTTCTAATTTTTTTAGAATCTTGATTATTGTTATGACGGTTTACATTGTGTATTGATTTAAGTTTGTTTTCAGAAGTGTATCAAAGTGCCTTGTGTAATTATGTATGATAATAGTAAAATTTTCCCCAACTCAGAAGGGTGTGTTTCTTCTTGGTGCAAAAGATAAACGAAAGTTTGTCGATAAACAATTTGATTAACAATAGTGTCACATATCAATGCTATTTAAGGCTTTAAAAATTGTTTTGAAATACGTAATGTAGTGTGGCTATAAGCGGAGACGATAGGACTACATTCTGTAGGATATGTACACTACAACTGTACATGTATATTCAAATATCTGAATGAATGACAAGCAAGCAACGAGGTCGTAGAAAAGTCACACCGCATTGATAAGCCATCAGAATACACAATAATTGACAAGAAATTGGCAATTTGTGATTTTTGTTATAGTATTTCTGCTACGAAAGAACTATTGATCAAAGCATAAAGTAATAAATCATACCATATTCATTCCACAAAAATGACAACCTATGCCCATTTCCTTACATATGTATAAAAGGAATCCATTTTATAAATATGGTATTCCTTTATTTGATGTTTAATTAATTTACCGAACTTCAATATTAGTTTTATGTAGATCATCTATCACTTACAAAATATATTTCAAATTTTAACATTTTACACAGTATAGTCACTTAGATAAGGTGATAAGCAGGCTAAAGGTTCGTACAAATATCACGTAGCATACACCATCAAAGACTAAATATCGACAATACGTTCTTCTTGTTATGGCGTTTGTCAGGCAAATCGGTCAATGCATAAAAGTAATAAATCACGCTAGATTACATTCACCAAAAGCGACCATCTATTTGCTCGTCTGTTTCATACACAGCAAGACGACCAATTAGTAGAACTATTACAAAGGGAACACAGGAGAGTGTTATTATTATTTCATTGCATGACATGATCCTGAATTATCAAGGTTATTTTAGATGTAGTCTCAAAATGAAGAAACAAACTTTGAAAATTAACACAACATATTTTAATTCTATTGATGTCTTTGCTGGCTCAATTCGAAATAAACATATGAAATAATTTCGAAAACAGAAAAAAAATGAAATAGAAAAAAAAGTATCTCAAATTAATAAAATAAAAAAGTTTGCCTGCTTATCAATGATATATAAATATAACACACTTAATATCTAAATTTTCGATAAACCCATTGTTGTCATTTTGATGTCAACCAGACAACCATTGGTCTTAAATATATTTAACAGAATGCAACTAGCTTACATTTTGATAATGAATTCTATGATTTCCTGTTTTCATATTGTTTTTACCCATGTGACCTGTCCTATTTGGTGTCCTGCTGGGTTCCTTGCCAGTGGTTCTGTGATAAGGGATACGTTCATTGAATGCCGCCCTTCCTTTTTGATCCTGCTTTTCATATTTAATAACTACGACATTGTAAATTATAAGCGAGTTTTTAAAATAAAATTCTATCTAATACATTTTTACACGATACAAAATACAAGCAGTGAGCACATAGATATTATATACAATTATACATAATATTCATTGAAATAAATATTACATAGCTTGCAGGTTTAAACTATTTACAACAGTAATTAATCAATTTATATAAACAGTTTTTTCCCATATTCAAAAAGTCATGCGTGGTATACGTAATCATAAAATATTTATGTGAAAGGAAATGCGGAGCTAATTTTTCAATTGCGAATTCAAAATATGACACGCTATACACATCATGATATGCTACCGGTATGTAACAAAGCATGTAATAAGATACAAAACTTTCTTTACAAACAAGAAATTACTACTTTGACATGCTATACAAAGTATAAATTTCGGCACAAAATATGAAAAACAAGATCGACAAGTAATAAAAAAACAAAAAAAACAACAAAAAAAAAAAAACAACAACAAAACAACACGTAATGCTAGTTCGCACTTTTATACGTATCCTTGTTTAAATTCTGAAAAAAAACTCATACAAAACATAGTATTTTCTTTAATTTAAATAGTAAATGATATACATAAGATTCCCATCTCTTATCACGCCTAACCCTAACCTTCGTACACTGATTTGGTAAAACACAAGTTTGCCGAGAAAAAAAAGTGCGAGCACTTATTACTTGCAGAAATGCTCTTTTCACTGCACTGAAGTAATTTTCCCAAATCAAATATAAAAAAAAAAACAAAAAAAAAAAATTAAAAAAAAAAAATAATAAAAAAAAATCAAATATCGCAAATAAATGAATCGTGTTCAAAATATGTTTATCTTTATTTATCAAGGGAAGTCAATTCGTGAAAAAATATGTGTTCATTATTGTTTAAAATGTTATTGCAAAGAAAACAATAAAACTACACACAGACATTAATGTGAAGAAAACGAATGCGATTCCGTCGATCATGTTACTGATATTTTTCCAAGACACGTCAACATGGTCAAACGAGTTTTCTTCTGCCTCTGACATCATCCTGACTAACGTGTTCTCGACTGGCTCGTGAACATTTTCCTCCACATTAAATACAGAAATAGCGGACATTTTACGGTTAAAAAGTGTTTGTGAGTTGTTTGATTCATCATCGTTTGATCTTTTCCACATAAGTGTCTTCTTATTGTTGTCGAACATCGATAGCTTCCGGTCAGGCTTTATTTTCTCCACGTCAGTCGAATTGCGATGAATACCATTTTTTGCACGTTTACAGGTCACAAATATGTAAAGCTGTTTTAACCAGTTAGGAACATTCTGACCGTCATTCCTATAATATACACGCAGATTAAGTATAGTAACGAGAGTCATGAGGGCACTAGTTATCATGTCAACCATCAACTTGTATGAAATAACTGGTACAGGCTCTGAACTTTTTGGCAGTGTGTCACTAACAATGGTCATAAATACAGCTATTGATAACAACACAGTTATACAGTAAGATATTCTCTCCCCAGATTCTGGTAAAAGAAGGAACACAAGTGCATTCAGTAAGCTGAGGAATGTTAATGGTAGAAGAACGTTTACAATCACAAAGTCTGGTTTCCTCTTTAAATGTAGAATAAATTCTAATGCCGTACCATCAGCGGATGATCTCACTTGAGATTTTGCTAACGTCCATGTAAAACTTTCTATGTAATACGACAAGTCGATTTCATTACTCGAGGGATTCAGTTTAACTTGACCAGAAAAGTATCCCCATGCAGAAAATGAGAGGCCACACTCTTGTGTGTCAAAAGGATATCTGTACACATCTAATGTGCATGTGCTTTTAATTAGATCAACTGGCCACCATGAAGCAAATCCGAAATAATTAAAGAAAACTCGCTGCCACTTCTTTCCAAGAGTGTCTGATTCATCTGCCGGGTTAATGAGAATCAACTCGGGTACCCATACCTCTTTGTATGACGTCATCACATATTCTACGTCACCATATGCTAAAGGATCCCACACCATACTTGCATCATACCATTGCATGGACATAATTCCCATTACTGACAATATTCCACGAATCTCGTCCAGGTCTTGAATAGTGACTAGTACAAATGTTGCATTTACATGAACGGCATTGGTTTGGTTTTCCACTGGTCGAACATTTTTATTATATCCATCTAATAAATTACGTAGTAATACATTAGTGTCATTTATAGATGCGCAATGTATATATCCGATGTTTGACGTTATGTAAAGCGTTAGAAAATATACGCAATATTTGTAGATGAATCCCATTACAGCTTTTTTATCTTTTGCTTTAAGGAAAAAGCTTTAATCTTAAATTTTGTCCGCGGGAAAATTAAATCATTCGTATACAGCGACTGTTCTTTGTGCACTATCTTTTAGATAATGTCACAGTTTTTAGCATTTACAATCTTATAATCGATTTCTTTTAATTATTGGAGCTTTTATGAAATGTCGACATTCCCACTCATCATTATAATTAAGGAACGGAAACTAATTGGTGTTTGTTTTTTCAACGATCTCAAATTTGTTTGTTCTAACATTTAATGTTAAAAGCATTTTAAATGATTTCCAATATTTTCATTACATAAACCTTGCAGCAATTGATGAGCAAATTATTTCACAGTTAAACACTTCTTATCTCTAAATTGGATATCAGAGAGGTCACAAAATGGGTGTGTTGACAGGCGTTTGTTTGTTATGAAATAAATGTATTGAATGGCGAAATCATGATTAGGTTCAATTTGCCTCATTTTACCGGCACAAAAAGAAATGAAATCTGTCGTGGGAAGGGATCCTTGTTTACTTTGTCTTTCAGCAAAGTTTAACACATTTTGGTCATAAATCGTCGGGGAACCTTACCTGTTTGTATGGATACTGGTAATTTCCAATTTTTCATCAAATGACCTTTTACTAATTCAACACAATTTCTGCGATTAGTGACGTTTGACGTTTAGACTTACTTATTATGTCGGGGACTGCGTCCTGTGAACGTTGCCTTTGCCTTGTTGATCTCTGTTCTCATTTTATTCACTTTCCGGGATCATTAGCACGAAATAATTCCACCTCGCCCGAGCATTGCACCTCGATGCTCCCTCTATTGGTCTAAGCGCATGGACATAACTAAGTTATAATGGTATTCCGAGTCATGCACATTGGTAACAAAGATGTAGTAACAACATGCATAAGTCGTGTGTGAAGGAGTTATTAATCTTTGAGGTAAGCTACTTAGTCGTTTACAATATCAAAATTTATTTCTTTTTGTTACTATAAATATAGGTCGCTCACCTCGACTGAACATATCTATACTAATTTTGTAAGTATTTCGAATGTAAGGGGGTCTTTTTTAGATTATATCTTTGGTACTCAACTGCTTACATTTATTTGCATCGTATATTTTAATCTAGGTTCAATACATTACAAGAATATTCGTCGTTAAAAATTCATTTTGCATGTATTATCTGTTTATACTCTATGAAGATTTATATCTGGACTAAACAATAACCGTCACTCTTTATCTAAAAATAAACAGTCAAATGCATAACCGTTTGTAAATATTAAACAAGTATTTGTTTGCATAGAAATTTTGAAAACTGGTATTGCTGGACGTATCCTATTCGTTGCAGGGAAATTATATTACTGTATTCAATTACCAAGCTGCTATATATGAGATCTTTGAGATGCTTACAGCCGGTAAACTCCCGCCGGCCTTAAAAAGAAATCAGACTGAGCAATTATCTGGCAATCAGTGTTTCTCAACTCAATTATTTTAGTCCGTTAACGTTACATTACAGTTAGACATAATACTTAGAAATCGAGCTTATTTTTGTCTACCTTATTTGGCTTTTCGAGTATCTCTAACAAATAAATGAAAGCAATTTTAAGAAGAAACGAAAAAAAAATCAGCTTTCTTTTCTGAAAATGAAAAAGTCCCGGACGTTCATAATGTGACACGCAAGACAGATTTCCCGTCTTATATGAATTAAGTGAACCTTTTTTAAAATAGAGTGACATAGATTCCTTAGAGAAAGCCCAAAACGGTAAAATTGAAATTGTTGCAGATTCGGTTTGATTAGTCTATTCATGGATGGTATTGGAACGTTCAAGCTTCTATTCACACCCCCTATTACCGGCTTAAACATAATTCCACATCTAACATAAAATGGCCAAAAATTTGAATTAAGAAACATCCGCAGATGTGTTCATAGGGCGGGTATCATGAAACCTTCAATGAGGCTCGTTAAGGGCATTCCATGAAAACCGGCGTATGGTATACCCAAGTTAAAGAATGCGTGTAAATTCCTAAATTTAAAAATAATCTGGAAAGACAGTGATCCCTCGGAAGCATAAATCACAACAAAATTGCATGAACATTGCAGACTCGGTTTGATTGAGTCTGTACATGAGGGATAATGAATAAGTGCAACATTCCACACGCCCCTAGCATCGGCTGTACTCAATTCGCAACACTTAATAGTGCTGGCATCAATGATCCCGAAGCACCAGAAAAATGTTACATCACTAAAGTTGGAAATATCATATGGTCAGAATAGTTTATTTTTGATTCAGAAAGGTAATGGCATTGTAATTTTGTTTTTCGACAATGTATTAATTCAACAACACCAAAAAAAGCAAGATCCTCAAGGAAGGGAGGTGTGCAATGAACACAACCATCACATGACCCATCAACAAAGGACCATCAGCAAAGTTTAATATTGGCAATAACTTTTAGACGATTTTGAGATAAGATAATAACATATTTTAAATAGAAGTTAGATCATTTAAACGATTGTATAAATTCAATAAATATATTAAAATAGAGAAAAACAAAATCCCTAAAGAAAGTAAATATTAAAAATGTTTTTTTTAAAATATTTTTACACCATTTTACGCATCCAAAATAGGGTTTATTCATAAGCAAATTCACTTTCATTAATAAATTCTGCAAATTACGAGAGACTTTAAATCCGAAAAAAATTTAAATAACCTTTATACTTTTAAATTCTTTTTCGGTCACAGACCGTCTTAAAACACTTTGAATTCCTGTAAAATTTAAAGGGAAGAACTGAATATAAGAAGAATAGTCATTGATCATTTAAAATTTTCAAACTGAAACATTGGAATCCCATTGGCGATTCAAAAATAGAATGTTATATATTATTCTAAAATAAAATTTAAAACGGTAGTTCTAAAATGAAATGTACAGGATAGTTATTTGTTCTTTAACCTTCTAATTAAATTGCTCAGATGTTTAATTAAGTTCTGTTAAACCATACTACCTCCCATGAAACGTTTTTACAATGCGTTTAGATTTCCCGGTCGGTTTCAATTTGTTTGTCGTTTGGTGGTTGGCCTGTCCGAGCTCTTTCTTGTGCCCTGTCCTGTTTTTGTTTGGGGTCCGTCTGGGCTCCATGCCGCTGGTTCTTGTTGATGGGTCGTATGGGGTTTGGTTCTTTGAACGCCGACTTTCCTTGTTAAATTTGGGTTATATGAATTCAAATTTACTTTCCAAATTCGGAAATTGAAAAAGGTGGGAATGAATATTAAAATTGAGATAATAAAACCATTGTCAGTATCTTCTTATTAGCAGAAACCATTTATCTTGACACCTATTAGAATTTCAACATGTCAAGCATGTCAAACACTTGACTCAAGTGTGAAAATTAAAAAAGAGAGAGAAGAAAAATGTGATGAAAAACAATAATTTACAAGTTAATAGCTGGTACAACATGAAATATTCACTTAAATAATTATACATTACGATTTAGTATAAACAAATTCAGTTGGAGGTAATAATGAAATTTAACATACAATGTACAGGTAGTTGTAAATTTTTTAAAAGACCAATAATTCTTCAATTTTATGAATTAAATCAGCTTCATATATCTTCGATCATGTCTCACTGAAACAATTGATGCTTAATGTTTCTACTTGTTCAGATAATCCCAAACTGCTGAATTCCGGAAACTTCAACATTCCGAACTTTTTGGCTCGTCCCACAATTGTTCGGTTTCAGGAGTTACACTGTACAAGGTCAATGTGACCATCTGTGGTCATCTGCTGGTCATGATCAATTACCATACCAAGTTTGAAGTTCCTAGGCCTAAGCGTTCTTTAGTTATTGATCGGCAACCGTTTTGACCTACAAGGTCAATATGTCCTTGACCTTTAACCCCTAGCCCCAAAATCAATAGGGGTCATCCGCTGGTCATGACCAATCACCATACCAAGTTCGAAGTTCCTAGGCCTAAGCGTTCTTTAGTTATTGATCGGATACCGTTTTCACCTACAAGGTCAATGTGACCTTGACCTTGACCCCTTGACCCCAAAATCAATAGGGGTCATCTGCTTGTCATGACCAATCACCATACTAAGTTTGAAATTCCTAGGCCTAAGCGTTCTTTAGTTATTGATCGGAAACTGTTTTTACCTACAAGGTCAATGTGACCTTGACCTTTGACCCATTGACCCAAAAATCAACAGGAGTCATCTGCTCGTCACGACCAATCACCATACCAAGTTGGAAGTTCCTAAGCCTTAGCCTTCTTTAGTTATTGATCGGACACCGTTTTCACCTACAAGGTCAATGTGACCTTGACCTTTGATCTCTTGACCCCAAAATCAATACGGGTCATCTGCTGGTCATGACCAATCACTATACCAAGTTTGAAGTTTCAGGCCTAAGCATTCTTTAGTTCTTGATCGGAAACCGTTTTCACCTACAAGGTCAATGTGACCTTGGCCTTTAATCCGTTGACCCCAAAATCAATGTATATCATCTGCTGGTCATGTCCATTCACCATACCAAGTTTGATGTTCCTAGGCCTTAGCGTTCTTTAGTTATTGATCGGAAACCATTTTTACCAACAAGGTCAATGTGACCTTGACCTTTGACCCCTTGAACCCAAAATCAACAAGGGTCATCTGCTGGTCATGACCAATCACCATACCAAGTTTGAAGTTCCTAGGCCTAAGCATTGTTTAGTTATTGATCGGAAACCGTTTTTACATACAAGATCAATATATCATTGACCTTTGACCCCTTGACCCCAAAATCAAAAGGGGTCATCTGCTAGTAATGACCAACTACCCTACCATGTTTGAAGTTCCTAGGTCTAACAACAATTACAGAAAACACTTAGACCATAGAAAACTCTCCGTGACCGGTGCAGGTTTTTTTTGAAGTTCCTAGGAAACGCTATCGAAACCTTTTAAACTGGCTAAGTTTTTCAGAAACAGTTCCCTTCTGTAAGTACCTAAGGCTGAGTTGTCTTTGTTATTGCATTTAATTGATCGAAAACCGTATTTTATTGACCCTACAGCAGGATTTGAATCTCTCTAACCTCCTAGTTCATTTAGGAGGGGGGGGATTTTGGGGGGCGTTAGCAGGAAACATCAAAGAAGAGGATATCCAAAATGTGTACCTCAAGAAATTGGTTCAGAACCGGATTTATAACCACCCATTGACCCCCATATGACAATCTATATAGAAGTTCATGCTGCGTTGTCATGCCAATTCTTATCCGTATAGCTTAAGTTAGTTTTGAAAGAAAGTTATCCTAGGACCTAAAGACGATTCTTTTAGTTATTGTGAGGTCTTCGGAAAAATCAATTAGCTATAAAAAGGCTATAAGTTGGGCACCTTACATAAGGTAAGGCAATAGAAAAGTGAACCAATAAATATAAGAACCAAAAACTTTTGAAATCTAATAGGAGTCATCTGCTGGTTCATCTGCACCAATCACCATACAAACTTTGAATTTGTCCTAACGCATAGGTAAATCTTAAATTTGTAGGTGTAGGTTAAGTGTATTGGCGGGACCCGGACAGTACTCCTGTTGATTTTTTGGTTGTCCAAATGGGTGGGGGGGGGTTTCGAGAAACCTGGTTAGCGAGAAGAAGACCTCGTTTCGGGGATGTTCGAGGGGGGAAGTTAAATGAATTCCTTTTTAAGAGTATATTTAATTTAATGAGTAAAAAGTAGGAAGGCGTCAGAACAAAAGAACAGGAGGATGGAAATTAATAATTAATGGGGGAGAGGAAAAAATGGAAAAAGATCAAAAAAAACGCAGAGGAGACATATAGAGAGAAGGGGAGGTTTAACGAAAGGAAAAGGAAAAAACATTAATAGCGCATTTGGACGGAGAGAGAGAAGAAAGTTTAGGGAAAGACGAGACGAGAGTATGAAGATATAAATTGAAAAAATCACTGTTGTGAGTTATGGAAAGAAATAACACCAAATAGAAAAAATAGAGGAGAAGAACTGACTGCATATATTGCAAGGTGTAAATTGTGACCGGCTTGAGCCGGTTCATTGATCAAACAAAGGTTCAATAGCGTCTCACTGCTGCGCAAAATCCCAATACCGGGTTATCTGTTGGCTAGGTGGTATAACATAAACAGTTCACCCCGATTTCCAACTCCCTTTTCCCCCCTGTCTTCCCTCCCACCTATTATTCCCACACGTTTGACAACTTTATAAGGAAAGTCTCGCAAGGTCCACCATAAACAGAGTTCTTTAGTTATTGATCCGTAACACCCGAGTTTACCGACTTAAGAGCAATTAAATTGCCACTTGACCTTTTAAAAGACAACTCTAGTCCGACCCTCTAAATCAAATAAAGGGTCACCCACATTTGCCTTGGTTTAACAGTGGCGCAAAATTTCAAAAATATCATTAGCGGCGTTTTAATATCGGCAAGGATTTGAAAAGTTCTCGAGGGTCATTCTTAGCGAGCACACGTTCTAGGAAGATTAATTTGATTCGAGGACCCTATTTGAATTTTGGGGAGTCAAAGGGGGGAAGGGTGGACCGGGTTTGTTTTTTTTTTTTTGTGTTGTGTGTAAGACGGGGGTACAGTTCAATGGGAGACAAAGGGGTCAGCGGTTTTGACGTCTCCAAACACCCAAATTAGACTCTGACCAACTTTGACCCCATCTGACCCACAACATCAATAGCGCTCTCATCTCTTCGATAGGCTTGCAAAACGGGTATCTCCATGCCGATCAAATTAACGACCTACACACCTATAAAATATTCCACTGAAACTAAAAATAAATAACCCCCGTAAATAAAACTACCCTCTACCTAAAAATGACAATATAAATTAAACAACAAAATAAACCTAAGAAGAAGAAAACGGCGCGCTTTATAAGGGGGGGGGGGGAGGGGGGCCTTTAGGAAGAACTTCGTCACACATATCCAGGTTGGTGAATTGTTCCTAGAGACCTATTAGGCGTTCTTGTGATTATTTGATCAGAAGAGCACGTTTTACAGAAGTGCAACATATAAACACTGTAGCACGGATGATTGAGACCTCTAACCCCTTGACCCTGACCGCCCCCCCCCCCCCCAACAATCATCTAGTGGTCATCTGCTGATGTCGATTGACCTAAGGAGCCATAACCGCTAAAGTGTGGATGTTTACAAGCGCTAAGGACTATACGCCCTATCTATGGTATACATTAGTTATTTGAAGATCCGGCAAAACAACCTCGTCTCTTCCTACAAGGGTAGAGTGTTTGACATTGAGCTTTGGACTTGAAAATCAATTCGAGGTATTCACTGCTGGTCATTAAGACAATGCACAATATCTCAAGACTGACTTTCCGGTATGCCTACGCGTTCTTTAGTTATTGATCGGAAACCGTTTATACCTATAAGGTCAATGTGACCTTGACCTTTGATCCCAAAATCAATATGAGTAATCTGCTTGTCATGAACAATCACCATACCAAGTTTGAAGTTCCTAGGCCTAAGGTATCTTAAGTTATTGATCAGAAACCGTTTTTACCGACAAGGTCAATGTGACCATAACCTTTGACACATTGACCCTTAAATCAATAGGGGTCATCTGCTGGTCATGACCAATCACCATACCGAGGTTGAAGTTCCTAAACCTAAGCGTTCCTTTGGTATTGATCGGAAACCGCTTTTACCTACAAGGTCATTTTGACCTTGACCTTTGACCCCTTGACCAAAAAATCAATAGGGGTCATATGCTGGTCATTGCCAATCACCATACCAAGTTTGAAGTTCCTAAGCCTAAGCATTCTTTAGTTATTGATCGGAAACCGTTTGGTCTACGGACCGACAGACAGACAAATGCAAAGCAATATACCCCCTCTTTTTTGAAGTAGGGGCATAAAAATTGAAGCCATTATCTTCCCTGCTGATGGCAACCTCTTGAATTTCTTCGCAGTGGGTGAGCCAGGAACTGAACAAAGCTTATATTCCCACTTACCAAGCAATGCTTCGCAGGTCTCGCCTTCTGTCGCACATGACCAGATCGTGCACAGCTTCGGCAATTTCATTGTTGGTGGCCTCTTTAGGCTGCCAAGGCCGCTCATAATCTCCAATGCTCTCCCTGCCCCTTTTAAATTCGGCAGCCTATTTTTTCACAGTGCTATAGGAAGCTTTCCTGAAAAGGGGGGGGGGGGCATTTTGATCATACCTCGTAGTCTTTTCTTGAAACATAAATTTCTTACTCTTCTGTTTGTTGTTGATTATGTTTGCTATGCTTTAATCAAAGATTAAATAATACGTTGCAATATATTTAGTATTACATAAATTTCCGCTTCTTGTGCTGATAGCTTTCGACGTATTTTACCTTTCCATAATTGGATTTATCACTCAATATAAAATATATTGCATTTTGAATAGTTCTTTTAAGTGCCCGTTCTCTTTTTTGACATTAACCCAATATTTTTTCTTGTAATTGTGGAGCCTTTGTTCCGTGAAAATGTAACCTTGCCCTCTGTCAATGGTCTTCGCTCTTAGATATTATACATTAATATTTCAACGTTTCCCTCTAATTTCTACGGGATAAAAGAGAAATGGAGGGTATAAATCATTTATAAATTAGGAATACAACAGAATGTCGTATAAAAAAGAGTTTCTTTACTTATTTACGAGACTTTCAACAATGCTATTAATTCATAGTCACAGAAAAAAATGTTCATGTTATCAAATAGGATAAACAAGATCAAAAGGAAAGGTGGCGTTTAATGCGAACAAGTGACAGAAAGATATGTTTTTTAACAAAATATAATAAACAACATCATCAAGGAAAGGCGGCGTTCAATGAACGCATTGAAATGACATTTTGACATTTTTTATTTCATACTAAGAAATTACTTTTGCCTGTTATATTGTTCTTCTGCAATCTTAGATACGTTCTTTTTGATAGATACTTATATATTGTGTATGTGTTAAGTTTTGATTTTCTTATATAATTACAAAAAACTATTATATTGTAATTTTATACAATAGCAACAATGATCTTTTTTGTGGAATACTACATTGCAACGGTTAACATATTTGTCTGTGCAAAAATGGTATAGGATAAGAAGTAATAAACATCAAGATGTAGGGCAGCAGCAGCAGCAATGACACCAAAATGCTGAAATTT
Organism: Ruditapes philippinarum; assembly: GCF_026571515.1. NCBI lineage: Eukaryota > Metazoa > Mollusca > Bivalvia > Venerida > Veneridae > Ruditapes > Ruditapes philippinarum. The sequence continues at coordinate 234,219 of NW_026866109.1, read as the reverse complement.
AGTTTTAGTTCATGCTTATATTCATGGAAATTTAAGTATCTAAAAATAAACTTCTATGAATTGAACAAAAATATTTTACACATTGCAAACGGCACTTACAATCCACATACATTACCAAAACAATGGCCAAAATATGCAAAAATGGCCCTTTTTGCGTTAATCACGCAGTAGAACTATGGTGATAAATACAGGAAATCTGGTCATTAATTGCATATAACATGTAAATGTTTACTTGTTTTTTGTGTTTTGTTTTTTACTTTCCTTAAGATTTTAGTACAAATTCCTCAAGTCTGATTTTCTTGAAATAGATTGGCTCATCTTGGGGCATGTAGCTATAACTTGTCTTTCTAAGCAAATGACAAAAACGACCAAATATTCCCGGATTATTATGATTGACAATTACAAGGTGGATCAATTATTATGCAATCATCATATCAGACCTATACTAGGGTTATTTTTTCATTTTCTTAAATTCATGTTTTCTTGAATATCTATCAAATAAGACTTATTAAAATGAGAGCAATAATCAATATGGTTCGACGACATTCCGGGAACGCAGTGTTAGGTTACCTTTGCCTTGTTGATCTTTATTCTTGTGTGTTTTAGGTGCCAGGGGGCTTGGGCGGTAACTTGCAATTTTCATTACCGTCCATGAACCGGCTAAATCAAACCAAGCCTGCAACATTTTCAATTTTGTCTTGGGTTTTCTTAAGGGATTCTTATTTCTCTCTATTTTAGCGTAAGTGCCAGCTATTGCACCAAGTAAATATGTCAATGCATTAAATAAAATAGATAAATACAGAATCCCTAAAGAAGGCCCAACACGGCAAAATTGAAAATGTTGCAGGCTCGGTTTGATTGAGCCTGTTCATGGACGGTACTGGAAAGTGCAAGTTACCGTCCACGCCCCTAGCACCGGCTTAAGCAGAATTCAACATTTAAACGTGAAATAGTAAAATTTTGAATTTAGAAACATCCGCAGATGTGTTCATACGGCGGTTATCATGGAACCTTCAATGTGACACTTCCGTGCCATTCCATGAAAAGCGGCGTATGGTCCCCAAGTAATAAAAAGCGTGTGCCCTAAACGAGAAAACAATGGGCGGAACTAAATAAAATGGAATTTTGAAAGGGGATCAGAGGTTATGAAGCCTGCGTATCACAGATAAGACGTCAAAAGACAAATTTAAAAAGCAGGCAACATATCCTAAGGCTGATTCAACATTATTCAAGTAGGAATATTGGAACCACCCAACTAGAAAATGCCAAAAAGTTGAAACTAAAAATACCACAAGCACAACAATAATGTCGTGCTGAACGATCTTCGAGGATCGAAAATATAACATCATTGATTAAATGTACGGGGAGACTTTTTACAGCCGCCACACGGCACAAATAACACGGATGTGATCATAAAATAGATAAATACAGAATCAAACCAACAACTATTTTGCAACATTTCACATTTGTTTACTTACTTTCGTCTAAATTGTGCATATTTTTCTCTTCATTAGGATTTCTTTGTACCGTTATATTTAGAACAGGGCTCCTGATTCACATTTTCTCGTATGGTAACAATGCAGGTATATTTTTATCAATGGAAACAAGATATCGTCAAATATGTTTTTATCACTCAAGAATTAACGAAGAAAGTCTCTGGTAAATCTGTTTAAATTTTTTGGACAATTTGCTTGGCACGGAAAAGAAAAGCTATTAAATTATAGTATATCATTTATTTTACTGAATTTTAGAGACTTTTCTGGGTACCCTGCTGTTGGGACTGGCTTGCGTCGTCGGAGGCTACGTCCTGTGAACATTACCTTTCCCTTGTTTTTCTTTGTTCTCATTCTTTTACGATATAATTTTTCCAATAATGTTTTCTTTAGAGTAAGACGACCGAGCCCATATGGAAAATTTGATCAAAATGAAAATACAGAGGCATGAAATGCAAATTATTTAATTTAAAATTCAGAATTTAAAACTATTTGGAACTGAGGAAAAAAGAATAATTAAAAGTATCATTATCAAGGTACAGTTCGTCTAGTAGTATATAAGGCATATAATGATTTTAAAGTGTAATTTTACATTTTATCCAGAATAATGTATGAAAGATCTGCTGGCTAACAAATTACATTTACCAAGCAGAATGGATATAACTATCTATCAAGTCTTTCTATTATCTCCTACACATCTTCTTCATGAATATTCGGGAACTAATTGTATGCATGCAAACTCTCCAGAAACATACTAATTGTTTTATTTGCTCCTAATCTCAATCACACTTGATTAAGACATTACAATAAAGAAACTAAAAGTTTTCAATTTTGAGTGAGTTATTGTAAAACAATGCACAGCTCAATATCAAATGCGTATAACTATAATCACGAAGGTCATTAGGTCCGATTGATGGAATAACAAAGCATTTGAACATTAAACCCTGCATTATTATACTACAATGCAAGAAACAGCAATGTCTATTTCTATTCTAACATGCTATTATAAAGAGAACTGATAATAATATGCTGAACTATATTGAGTGTAGAAGTCATTTTCCTGACTACACTTGGTTTATTGACGTCCTATTTGACGTCTTCCTTTTTTATGTTGTGCATGTATCGTATAATAAAACGAATAGATAATGAATTATCTGTTTGACAGGGGAAAAGTCTGAAACATGCTAAAATTTAAAATGCCTCTGTCTCAATGTATATATGAAATACGGACGGCATATTTAACAGTTATTCTAAACCTAGTGTGTTCTACCATATTTGTACTTTATTATCTGCTGAGCATGATGACCTTGGTTTATATGACTATCAGATTTGACAAGCAATTCTTTTATAGAGAAATATACATGTTTATCTTTAAATAAAAAGTGATCTATGCAAGATACATATTTTAATCCTGACAACATTTCCGACATATTTTCTCTTTTTTAGAAGCATACATTTATCAAATGTTCTATTATTTGAAATCCTGCTTTCTCCAAGTACACGTAATTCAACATGGCCATTACAGAAATGTTTTCTTATTTCATAGCTTGTGTTAGGCCGTACCATTTCTTTCTAATCTTTTTGTTTTGTTCTCCGCATGGTGTAATCGAAGAAAAAAGACCACGTGTCAACAACAACCTGTTTATGATTAATCAGCGACCAGACTGCTGGCATTATGTAGCTTGCAGTAAGGAAAATTTGATTAACACTGTCTGTATTTGTTCAGATAAAAGGAAGACTTGAATATTCTCGTAGGAAATCGTACATAAACGGTATAAAATTTGTCATTTAACGAACTAGTGTGCGATGTTTCATATAATTTTGAAAAACACTCCAGTTAAAAAGTAATACGATTTCTTATAAAATAATCAGATCAAAATGTGTCCTTATAGATTTTGAATTATTATAGTTAAAAATAGAAATAAAATTATTGCAAAGCATCGGAATGGCTAAAGTCGAGGAATAAGCACAACCAAAATTTCAAAGTAAGTCTTGACTGTGCCCTTTGACTTTGTGGGCCTATTATTCAATCGTTTATTTGTTTTCTTTGAGTTCCTTTTCCTTTACAAATTATTTATCATTTTAGTGATAAACCTGTCCGTGCTCTGTCTTGTGCCCTGTCCTGTTTTTTGTTTGGGGTCCGCCTGGGCTCCCTGCCACTGGTTCTTGTTGCTGGGTCGTATAGGGGTTGCGTGCATTGAACGCCGCCTTTCCTTGTTGATCTTGTTTATCATATTTTTGAGATAACAACTCTGATATACCAACAACTTAACTGTAATGATGTAATTAAAGGATTCTTTTTTTTAAAAATTACCAGGCGTAAGTAGAAAACCTAGCCTTGAAATGGGGTGATCTGTCAGAAACAATGAAAACAACAAAATTACCAATTTAAAATGCATGGAACACAGCAGAGGCAATCTATAGGGAAAGATTTCGGTCTTCTAGCTGATATAAGTCAAATCAAGTCATGGTTTTGATAAGGAAGGGCACGAGGCAATTTACCGGAAAGTACCTATTTTTGGCAAGGGTAACTGTAAAATGCAGTGAAAGAATCTCTGATTACATGACAATTGATGACTCGGCTTGATTGAGTCTGTTCCTGTAGGACAGTGGAAATCCCTCACGCCCCTAAAACTGACTAAGGTTTTCTATTGCAAATGTTTCTACATTCAAAATTTCACCACTTTCGTGTTTCTACTTTAACCGGTGGGGGAGGGGGGTTCGACAGTAACATGCATTTCCACGTTAATTATCGAGAGAATGCATTTTCTAGAACTTTTTATTTCAGTTATATCGGTCAAAACAATTGATCAATAGCTTTAGATAAATAAAGTAGACAAAACTGATTCACTACAGAACACCGAACACTTGTATCATTTAAGATTTTGGCGACATTCTTTAGGGATTCTGTTTTTTCTCTTATACGTTGTGTCTTTAGAAATAACTCTTCAGCTCGATTAATTCGCTTTTATGTTTAAAAATCGTATCTAATTGTCTTGAAAAAGGCGACATATAGGGGTAATTGTGTCGCCTTGAAAAAGGCGACAATTGTGTCGCCTTGAAAAAGGCGACATATAGGGGTTACTTTTGTCGTCGGCGTCGTTGTCGGCGTCCCCTTAAGCTTGTCCGGGTCATAAGTCAGTCATTATAAGTCGAATTGACTTCAAACTTGGTATATATGCTTCTCATAATGACCCGAAGTGCAGTGCACAAGAACCGGTACTCTGCACTTCTAAAATTTTTTAGTGAATTGCCCTATGTTAATTGTCATACTTTATTTTTGTCCGGGCCATTTCTCCTAATGTATAAAAGCTATGGACTTGAAACTTCATAGGATGATAGATCCATTTAAGGAGAAGTACCGTGCTCAAGAACTGGTACTCTGCATTTCTTATTTGTTGAGTAATTGCCCTTTGTTAATTTCATACTTTATTTTTGTCCAGACCATTTCTCCTGAAGTATAAAATTCATGGACTTGAAACTTCATTGGATGATAGATCTCATTAAGAAAAAGTGCAGTGTACAAGAACCGGTACTCTGCATTTCTTATTTTTTGAGTTATTGCCCTTTGTTAATTTTCATACTTTATTTTTGTCCAGGCCATTTATCCTAAAGTATAAAAGCTATGGTCTTATAAACTTCATAGGATGATAGATCTCATTAAGAAAAAGTGCAGTGCAAAAAAGCCGGTACTCTGCATTTCTTTTTTTTTGAGTTATTGCGCTTTGTAAATTCATACTTTATTTTTGTCCAGGCTTTTTCTCCTAAAGTATAAAAGATATGGACATGAAACTTCATAGGATGATAGATCTCATTAAGAAAAATTGCTGTGCACAAGAACCTGTACTCTGCATTTCTTATTTTTTTTAGTTATTGCCCTTTGTTTATTGTCATACTTCATTTTTGACCAGGCCATTTCTCCTAAAGTATAAAAGCTATGGTCTTTAAACTTCATAGGATGATCTCATTAAGAAAAAGTGCAGTGTACAAGAACTGTCACTATGAACTTCTTTATTTTCTTCATTTTTGTCCTGGCCATTTCTCCTAAACTATATTGTTCACAAGGCGCCACATCCGACTTGCGGAGTTCTAGTTGAAGTGAAACGGGGATAAAGGGATATGTTCCGTCAAGTGTATGTCCGTCATTCCGTCTGTCTTTAAGAGAAGACACTCGTATGACTACAGGAAAAATAAGTAGTTGTCCTTTTCTTTGATGTCTTTCATTGCTTTAGCTGCTATGTGGCTATTAATTTTGGGCTACAAAGACCAATAAAGAGAACAATGCCACATAAATACTGTTTCGTTAGAACGTTCGTCTGTGTGTCCGTCCGTCGAAGTTCGTGTTCAGTCCATAACTCAGCAATGCAGAAGGTTTTTTGAAGTAACTTGTCACATATGTTTACAATAATAAGACGACGTGTCATGTACCACAATCAGACCCCCTACCTCCAAGGACAACCTTGAGATAAAATGTCAATAGTGTCAATAAGATCACGGTCACATTTGGTTATCGAAGGTCAACATTATGTGAAAGAGGGTATATTTAATGTCTGGTTGATAAACTTGTTATAAAGGGGTTTTAAAATAACATAAAATGTTCACCATAGTATCACGATATGCCACCTTTATTCTGTTGCTGATAAAGCAATTCTTTGCAAACAATTAACAAACATCGATAAAGCAAATGAAGAATGTTGTAACATTTATGTACAATATTCGATTGTCATAACATATCCTTAAATACAAAATACATAACTTTTTCTGTAAAAAATGTGCAAAAATATTAAACCGAGAAAAACACAATCATTTTGCACGTTTTTAACATACTGTAAGATTTGTGAAAACCTCTTGTATTTTATATACTTTACTTATAAGTATGCAATTGTATTTTATTTGTATATACACATGTTGAGTTTTGAGGTAAAAATAGAACCACAATTAAAACAGTTTTAAATCATAAATTATCTGGAATGTGGATTTCCTCAAGAGCAGCGAAAACAAAGCAAATAATTAACAATTGCAGTGTTGCATGCCACACTTATTTTTTTATCTTGTTTTTCCATATTTTTTTCATATTTTAGTTTATTGAGTCATTCCAAGAGATTATGTAATTTGCAGCATCTCTCGCTCATTTAGCGACGAGCATAATAATACAAGATGGGAATATGAACTTAAGATACATCTATAATTTAAACTTTTAAACGGCAACAAAAAAAAGAAAGAAAATTGTTTATTATCAGATATTTCAAACATTACATCAAACTAAAATTTCATCTTCTTTCTTTTACTGAGTGTTAAGGAATAACAATTTTTTTTTCCTGAAAAATCTGTAAATAAGATATTTAACATCAGTATCATATAACAATGTGTACAATATTGAGTATAATAAATAAATAATCGAAATAAAGTAAGATAACAAATTTAGTGAATAAAAATTATGTTTAATCATATCTCAATCATTCGATGCTCAATCTGAATAATTCAAAGTCCAAATACTGTATTTTAATATCATATAATGAGCATGCTTTGCATTTTCCTTTTACTATTTGAACAATTCAAACAGGGTTAGCACGGCTGTTTTTAAATTCATCAGATACCATCAGTTCGGTGTAGGACGGTGGAGGAGGTATGACACTTATTTGTCTTGCGTGTGCTTCTCTTTCCTCAAGTTCAGCAAGCCTTGCTTCAAGCTGTCGTATCTTTGCTTGCATGTCTTCTTCATTGCCTGCCCTGTTACTTGTTCCTGACGCTCCTGTTGTGATTGTAGTAGCAGCTATTGGCTGGGTACCGGCAGCAGAAGCTCTAGCCGGGGCTACATTGTTTCCTCGTGGATCTTCTTTGATTTGCTCCAGTACACTGTGTACAGGACAATTGCTAAATAACAAATAAACGAATGAAGCAATGTGCAATACAAGCAGTCCTATTGCAAGGCCTTTGTAAAGATCGCCAAGTTCTCCTTCTATATTATAGTAACAGTTGTTTTTTACTTCCACCACTGTTTCATTTTCTTTCTTTACTTCACAATTTATGCCACCTATACCAGTAAGAATTGTACCCGGAATGCACAAAAGCATCCCTAACCTGCATGACCATGGCCAGATAAATTTCTGCAAAGTCAAGTCAATAGAGTAAACTTTATATTTTAATATAAATTATATGACTTTTGAATATTATAAATAAGTCACATATGACATTTTCTTTACAAACCGAATATGTAAATATACTATTGATAAAATTGTTAACGGAAATAATATAATTAAAACAAATTATCAATTTAAATAAGTGGTAATTTACTGACCAACCGTTTATATGCTAATTTATTTGACCAGATATAATAATGCTACAATACCCCAAATGTTGAGTTATTCAGTGCATCTATGATGTTTTTCCGTGTCACTCCCTTCTTGCTGACAATTCTTACAATATACCATCTAGAGAAGAGGTTCATCACTAACTAAAATACATAATGCGTTGTTTAGCAAGGAATGAAAACAAAAACAACAACAACAACAAAGTAGAAATTAAAACAATTTACAATAAAAAATTTCTAAGACGTTTATCTGCAGTTAGATAAAGTTTAACTCGTTTGTGAGTGTTGTTATCATAAAGCACCCAACAATATCGAATATAAGGAAAGATTCGACAAGGCAAAACAACGTCCACAAAACGCAGCTCGCCACAGCCTCATAGGACAATTGCAAAGCTGCCAAGTAGGACAACGCATCTAAGGCTTAATACTTGAACGATTTCATTGTGAAAAAAGATTCTGAAAACAATCTGAATAAATTAAGCTCCTTATTAACGCTACGCATTAGGATCTGACAGGCACCGATAGGAAGTCACCTACTCGTGACCTTTCAGGTAGCCAATCATCGGCTAGCTTTCACAATTTTGAAAGCGATGCGGTTTTTAATTTTAACTACTGGAAAACCAGTAGGTAATTTCCACGACTCGGAAAACAAACATGGCTTTGTCCACAAATGCGGCAGGTAAACAGTTTAAAGCAATCATGCCCATTAAAAATTGAGTCTAATATTTCCAGTTTATTTGTTCAAAATTACGCCAAACATTTTTGTAACAAAAAAATATATGTTTTGATAACATGGACAGCGATATTTTGATACTTCGTCTAATGCCTATCCGTAAAGGACGGTTATGTTCCTAACTAAAAATAGCTTTCTCGGGAAATCCAAATCACAAAGAAGGCGATACAAATACGATAGGCATCAAATCTACAGTCGGATTGATTCTTATAAATTCAGGACAAAAATGATACCAAAATATAGGAAAGATTTGACATTGAATCGTTTTTCAGACACTTTATAAGGTATTTTTTCTTATAATACTTACAACTGGAGATAAGATAAAACCGGAAATGAAATATGGAAATGGGAAACTTCCGCCGTTGTCCATTCCAGCACTGAGAATGGCAAGTGTCATGATTGCCCCAATGAAAATAAAGATAGAGAGCTGACAAAAACACTGGTCCGACACAAACCTGAAAAAGAAAAAATTCTTGACTTGCTGTAGGGTGTAATGTGATGAAAACGTAAGTTTACAACCAGATATTTTTTCTTGAGAAAAGATATATTTAGTATTCATCTAGGGATATGTAATAAAGACAATTTAATAAACTCTATTTTAAAACAACTTGATAAAAATCATTTTAAAAAGGTTGTTGTTTAAGAAATGATATATTCTAAAAAGATTTTTTTTCACTGAATAAAATCACTGTTTCGAGTGGCAGATTTGTTTCCACACTTATTTTAAACAAATCGCATTTGAATGGTTTAGTCCGCGCAGTCTGATCAGGATCCATGCTGTTCGCTTACAAACTCTATAACAAGTAGAGAAACTGATAGTGAACAGCATGGATCCTGATCAGACTGCGCGGATGCGCAGGCTGATCTGGATCCATGCTGGTCGCAAACCCATTATGTTCGTTTTGTCATTGCACGGCTCATATGTTTTAATTGTATATTGTAATGTGCTTACTTTTGTGGAGGATGTTCCCCCGTTCCTTTCCCCATCTTAGATCACAACGTTCTGAAAATAAATTAAAGTGCACTCTTGATTAATTTTATACACAAGTTAAAAATATAATATATCACCTACCTTCTTTATTGAAAAGTGTGAAATTATATTTTTAATAATTTTCACTGTGAATAAATATGAATAATGAATAAATCATTAATCCGATCATTTTCTTATCCCGCATTATTTAAGGCACGAACAGGCACCTGTATAGAACCATCGATGTTCATTAAGCTAACTGAATAGCTTCCTTACATGAAAAAGTCCTGCCAGGATTCGAACCTACAGTGGTTAGGGACATGTGGTTTGAAGTCAATGACCTAAACTACTCGACCGTGGTACTAAACTGACGTAGGTTATATGTAGATAAAACTATGGTGACCGATTTGTACCATTCGTGTTTTCTTTCCGCGCCCCCGCCGTTTTATTTCATAAAACCTCGTTCCGCACCCCGCGTGGCGACGTTTTATTTATTAAATCGAACCCCGATAATAAGCTTGTTTTCGCCCCGCCATTTTCACGCCCGTTTAACTCACAACGAGTGAAAAATGTCCATCGGTTAAAATGTTGTGAGCAACTTCCGTTCCTCGTTGTGAGCACCCATGTTTGACGTGTGACACGACAAACAAGGTGACTTTTTCATAATTTTTGAAGTTTGCAGACATTTATGTAAAAATATCGGAATGCAGTTAGCTAGCTATGTGTTTTCCGAGTATGCACATGTAAAGATATTGTCTGTTGGTGGACAATTTGATGGAAATACCGTGCGACGCAGTCACTCGGGGTAGCTGGAAAACTGGAGACAACTTCTTTCTGGACCTAATTAAACATTGAAAACGTCGATTCTGGTGACGTTTTGTGCATTATTACCTAAAACAGATGACCACAAGTCATCAGCGTAAATTATTATCAGAAAGTCTTCGTAGAAACGAAGATATACTCTATTTTGCTTTAATCCTCGTTGTGAGCACCATAACCTCGTTGTGAGCAAGACAAGCGCAGTGCGTGTATGGTTTTAATATGTAATTCAAATGGCAAGAATACAATTTTCAATCTACCAAAAGCAATCAAAACGTTTTTGTACAAAAGTTTTTCTTTGCAATAGTTCTTCTTTTTCTTTTTAAAAGTTTTTTTGAAAATTATTCTTCATATTCACAAGTCATCAGATTAACATAAGAACTAATCAGTTTATGTAAATCAGGTATTTTATTTCGTATACTCTAGTTTGGCTCGAGTGAACATCACGGGAGTTTATGAATATTTCAACAATTTCACAGTCTGTGTGATACACACATACATGTGTTTATCCTGAGCTGAAGACTGACCACGTTATGTAAAACAAGAACTATCACGGTAAGTTGACAATGCCCCTGAAGTGGTGCTTTGTCCTTAGATTTATGGACCAGATAGATTATTTGTTTTTGGACAATTAGATCTTCAATGTGAAGGTTATTCAATGTCAAGGTGAAATACATATAGGTCAGTTGGAAGGTCTTGTCCAAAGGGGCATTGTGTCCAAATATGAATTAAATCATCTAACTTATAAAGAAGTGATGACCAATCTTAAAGTTTTTGGATGTTCTAGAAGTCATTCACGGTACAAGATAAAAAAATACAGATCAGTTTGAAGATCTTGCCTAAAGGGGTGTTGTTTCAAAATATGAGTAGAATCCGTTTACTAATAAGGAAGTTTTGACCAATTTTTAAGTATTTGGACAATTTGACCTTCAAGGTGAAGGTCATTCAGGGGTCAAGTTCAAATAAAATAGGATAGTTGAAAGGCCTTGTCCAAAGATGTGTTGTGCCTAAACATTATGCCAGGACATTATGGCCAATCTTAAATGTTTTTGGACAATTTGACCTTCAAGGTAAAGGCCATTCAGGGGTCAAGGTAAAAAAATACAGGTCCGTAGGAAGGTGCAAAGGGATGTTGTGTTCAATTATGAATCAAATCCATTTTCTAATAAGGAAGATAAGGCCAATGTAAAAGTTTTCGGACAGATTGACGGACGTGCCAACTTTTGATATTTATGAGGCAAATCAGCTCATAAACACCACCTGGACCAACGTCCATTAGCAAAATTAGCTCAAAAAATAGCTCTTAATTTGAATTTTTGAGTTTTTGTTCTTTATTTAACTACGGAATGAAGCTCATAAATATCATATATTTGCTCGGACTGACAGACGAACAGTTCAAACCTAATATGCCTCCCTTTGGGGTATGCACAACGTCAAGTGCAAAGAAATGCTGCTGTGCAAAAATGTTTAAATTGCTGTGGTATATTGAAAATTATATTTTCACCATCTGAATAACATATTAAAACCATACACGCACTGCGCTTGTCTTGCTCACAACGAGGTTATGGTGCTCACAACGAGGATTAAAGCAAAATAGAGTATATCTTCGTTTCCATGAAGACTTTCAGATAATAATTTACGCTGATGACTTGTGGGCATCTGTTTTAGGTAAGAATGCACAAAACGTCACCAGAATCGACGTTTTCAATGTTAAATTAGGTCCAAAGAGAAGTTGTCTCCAGTTTTCCAGCTACCCCGAGTGACTGCGTCGCACGGTATTTCCATCAAATTGTCCACCAACAGACAATATCTTTACATGTGCATACTCGGAAAACACATCGCTAGCTAACTGCATTCCGATATTTTTACATAAATGTCTGCAATCTTCAAAAATTATGAAAAAGTCACCTTGTTTATCGTGTCACACGTCAAACATGGGTGCTCACAACGAGGAACGAAGTTGCTCACAACATTTTAACCGATGGACATTTTTCACTCGTTGTGAGTTAAACGGGCGTGATTTTTTTACCTGTTAATCCTCGACCTTTCGCTTGGCGGGATCGCGTCGAAAAACACGCTGTTTAGCGGGAGCGCGGGCGATGTTTTATTTATTAATACCTATGTTACTATATATAATTATTAACAAAATGTAGGGTATTTCAAGAACATTATGGCAAGATCTGGGTCATTATGTAATTTCGCCCGCCTTGCTATTTGACATTATTTTTCTATAATGGGCGAGTGAATGAGCGCAAGTGCAAAATGACGTTATTAAATCTTAGTGGCTTTTAAGATGACTGCTGAAGTTGAATGAACTGTTATCACTTGCACAAAAAATTTTAAGTTTAAATGGAATAATTAATTGCAACATTGAATAATGATAAAAGAATACAATAACTCTACCCAAGACAAGACATGACCCTCAGAACTTCCAAAGGGCGACAACCAAGATTAGCAGCGATGTCTAAATGCTGTATTTCGGACATAGGTATTGAAAACGTTAATACTTGGTTGCTGCTCGCCATCATGCGATAATGGCTCGAAGATGTGCATAATGGACTCAAGGACCATTATCGCATAGTGGCGAATAGCAACCAAGTATTAAGCTCTACTTACACCTCACCCCGGGTCCCCGCTGATTAGTGTGTTTTCGTTCCGCGACCCCGCCGTTTTATATCTTAAAACTCACTCAGCGACCCTGCGGGCGACATTTTATTTATTTAACTTCGCAACGCTAATTAGCTAGGGTTTGCCCGTCCGTGCTATTTTAACGTGTTAATTCTCGACTTTTCGCTTGGCAGAGTCGCGGTGCGAAAACACGCAAATTAACGGATGCACAGGGCGAAGATTTTTATTTACTTACCTTCGCCCGTGTCCTCGCTATTAAGCGTGTTTATGTTCCACGCACCCGCTGTTGTTGTCTTTTCCTTAAATCTCGCTCTGTGTCCCCATGGGGCGAAGTCTTTTTCCTGCGCTCCCGCTAATACGCGTGTTTTTCTCTCCGCGCCTCTACCATTTTGACTTGTTAATTCTTGACTTTTCGTTTGGCGGGGGCCGCGGGGTAAAACAGGAATGGCACACATCAGCCACCACATATATAACATAAATATCTAGAAAAATGTGAATCTAAATTCTTGACTTTTGATTAAACGATTAAAATTAATTTTGTTCGTTTTGAAATTAGAATCATTTAGAAATTGAATGTTATTGAAGTTCCTGAGGTTTCGCGTTTTAAGCCATGAATAATTTCAACCAACTAACTATAGAAATAATAATGTTATATTACCATGTTACAAATGCTTAAAATGTAAAAGCTATAAATTTGCTGCATATACTTTAAAAAATCATTGAATATTCCAAAATAACTATATAAGAAATAAGTTTTGTATATTTCCTCAAGATTGAACGGTGTACGCACAAATCTGAAACCCTGCAGCTATAAATAGCATCATTATATTTCATTCCGGAACATTTTACCTGCATACAATATTTATGTGTTTTAAAAAACTCACATTTTGTGATGCACCTCTTTCTAGAAACGACAAAAACATTATAAAACAACAATATTTGAGCCGCGTCATTACAAAACCAACATAATGGGTTTGCGACCAGCATGGTTCCAGACCAGCCTGCGCATCCGCGCAGTCTGATCCGGATCTATGTTGTTCGCTATCAGTTTCTCTACTTGTAATAGGGTTTGTAAGCGAACAACATGGATCCTGATCAGACTGTGCGGATGCGCAGGCTGGTCTGGATTCATGCTGGTCGCAAACCCATTATCTTGGTTTTGTCGTGACGCGGCTCATTTTACCGTTTATAATTTAAAAAAAGCAAAAAAACAAAAAGCAATCATTGAATTAAGATTCTTATAGCCTTAAATATAAACTAAAATATCACGAAGCAACAGATCAGCAATACATACTGTCACCAGAAGTAATACACCTTGTTATTAAAGGAAATTATTTTGTGAGAGTGTGTACCGCTAACTATGAATTGACTTCTTAGCAGGTAAAGAAAACAGAACAATGCTATTTGCAGAAACAATACTTTATGTGTCAATATATTTCATTTATAAAAAAACAATAACAATAAAATAATGCAATTTCATTTGAAATCCCTACCTGACATGTTTACATATTTTGAAGAATGTAGAATGCATGCAGCTCCCCCCTCCCCCCCAAAAAAAATCAATAAATAATACATTGTATAAAGAACACAATAAAAAATAAATAGACAAATAAATAAATAAAAATGATTGAAATATGCAATCTTGGATGATTTACGCGCATGTATATGTAGGTGCTCAATTTAGATGTTGTTTAACTCAACTTGATTGAATCTTATAGTAAAGAAATGATTTTTAGTAAATACTGTACCTAAATTAGTTTTTGAAATATTGAGTTTTGGTCATCTGACAATAAAAATGGTATATTTTAAGGAATTGTCTATCTCAATGTGATAGATTTAATCATGTTTTTGTCGTGAATGTGCATTTTCAGTAAGGAAATCATTAGAAAAATCATATTTCATCAAAGTGATTTTTTCTCAATGAATTACGGGCAATTATGATTAAGAAATAGTAAAATATTAAATGATATTTAAGAAAATCACGTAGCTAGATATTGAACAGCTTTGTAAGTATTAAAACAAAATTAATATCAATGTATATTGATGAGCGAAGTATAAATGAACAGGTATGTTATTTAGTTATGTCCTGTTGTTAGTATAAAAAACTGTGTGACCTGTCATTAACTTGTTTTGTGAAATGCAGTAAAGTTACCTTTCCTTAATATCTGTCTCCGCAATTTATTTTTCAAAATGTATGTATAACTGTAGATCTTTGTTCACACATTAAAGTAATGACCAAGTAACATTGCAGAGTTTCATTATGATATTTTAATGACAATAAATCATTATATCTCAATAGGATACTATAAACTATGCGAATTATAATGTTGTCGTAAAGCACTGTTTTGTTTTGATAAATTTCAATTCATATTCAATCTCTCTTATATTCTTCCTATATCTCAATTTAAAAAAAAAATCATGGGTTAATTTTACCTAATCAATACCGACATACACAATTTACCAATAACAAATAAAACACAAAAGTTTCTTTGAAAGAAAACAATAACAAACTAAATAAAAATACAAAATCACAAAACAATCAATTTTTGAAAATGTTCAAGGCTCAGCATTATTGACTGTGTCACAGACGTGGTAAAACTCCAATATGTTCCTACAAATAATATAACCATTTAATTTTCACATATGTTATAACTTGAAATCTTGTTACATCCATAGATGTGTCGACACTATGAGTTTTGAACAAATACAACAGTACAAAATTTACTTTAAACAAAAACAAAAATGGCTTATACAGGATGGGCCCCAGAGTTCTTTTCAATAGATTCTGCCATTAACTGACTGTAAGATGGTGGTGCGACTATTCCACTGAATCCAGACGCTTGAGCAGTTCTTTCTCTATTTTCAATCTCTTGTATCCTGGCTTCAAGTCGTTGCATCGTAGTTGTCAAATCGCTTTCATTTCTCCTCCCATTAGAAGATGCAACAGTTGTACCACTTGCAGCAAGAGGTGTACCACTCGCTGAAGGAGTTGTGGGACTCGTAGTATTTTGCTGCCTTCTTGCATTTCTTGCCGGTTTAGGATCTTCTTTTATCTGTTCGAGAACTGTATGAACAGGGCAGTTACTAAGCAACAAGTAGACAAATGAAAATATGTGCAAAATGACCAATCCAACAGCAAGACCTTTGTACATGTCCGCGTGTTCACCATTGATATCATAATAACAATTATTTCTCACTTTAACAGTGTTATTGTCCTTATCTATGCCACAATTGACGCCACCTATACCTGATAGTATTGTACCAGGAATACACCACATCATCCCAACTCGGCAGGACCATGGCCAAATGATACTCTGAAATAAGTCAACAATATTTTGCTGTCTTAAAGAACAAAAAGAACAGAAAAAAGCAAACGAACAATTCCTGGTTTATTAGAAGTACTTAAGTATAATATAAGAAGACAGAATTTTCTTTTAAGCAAAATTAATATTTTAACTGTCAAATGTACTAGTACTATTGTATGAAAATGTACTCACGCCTATAGTTGTTTTAGATAGTATTTCTATAATGTTCTTTCTTGTCAAACCCTTTTTCTCAACAGCATGGACAACATATATTCTAGAAATCAGGTTCACAAGGAGCTGAAATAAAAGTTTTGGAAAATTATATTTTTTTCAAGATTTTACAAAGTTACTTCAACAAGACGTACATTACTTCTAGTTTCTAAGATATTATCATAAATTGTTCCGCTTTTGATTTGTTTTGTTTCATTTTTTATATCTGTCTGCTCAGTATTTAAATTATTATTGCCAAGTTTGTTATATTAAACTATTTAGCATTTTAATTCATTAATGACACAACATCTGCAAAAACATAGAACAAACTATGTTTTCATAGTGACAATTCAGAGCAAATTAGATAAGATATAAATTAAACAACACCGTTCCATAAAACATACTCGAAACAAGCAGAAGGAATCATGATTCAGACAAGTTAACAAATTCTTATCTGTCCGTTGAGACAGGAAATCAAAATGGAGTAAGTACAAATCTTCAAGGACAGCACAAAATGAATTCATGAGAATTGATATTTTGTCAAACTAATAATAAACAAAATTGTAATAAATTTTTATTTCTGCTTTAGCGGTTTGGGGAAAGGGGGGATTCCAGTACCGTCCATGATCATATATAAACGGTTGTTTGTATATTTAACTCGAGTTGCAAGGCGAGGGTTATATTGCAAACAACCGTTTATATTCGGCCATATAACCTGCCAACAATCTTTATAACGAATAAATAAAACTGCACACTTTTTTCTAGAGAAAAAAAGTGAGATTTCTTTATAAATTGACAGCAGCCGTGTATATAAAACTATATAAACGTCACGGTTATCCAATGAAAATTGACGTTACAAACGTGCAGTATTATAAAGTTTTTTTTATAATACTGCTCGTTTGTAACGTCGTTTTTCATGGGTTAATCGTCACGCTTAAGTGAAGTAAGTACAAATCTTCAAACACAGCACAAAATGAATTCATAAGAATGGATATTTTGTCAAAATAATAATAATAAAAAAATGTAATAAATTTTGATTTCTGCTTTAGCGGTTTTGGGAAAGGGGGGATTCCAGTACCGTCCATGAACATACTTAGTCAAACCGAGTCTACAACATTTTCAAATAATTTTGAATAAAGTCGTTTTGAACATTCTTTAGGGATTACTTTTAATCTTTTTCTCCAAATTACTGTTACTAGACAGGGCAATTATATCATAACACTTAAACGAATAAAGATGCATTTTTACCAGACTAGAAATAATTTTAGAAAGTTATGATCCTTTTTTTTTCTTTTTGATGTATCAGATTATAATCAAATGATACTCGTAGACCTTTATATTTACATTTATAATACTGCACGTTTGTAACGTCGCTTTTCATTGGATAATCGTGACGTTTATATTATTAGTTATAAAGATTCTTGACAGGTTATATGGCCCTATATAAACGGTTGTTTGTATATATAACCAGAGCCGCAAGGTGAGGGTTATATTGCAAACAACCGTTTATATTTATATAACCTGCCAACAATCTTTATAAAGAAATTTATAATACTGCACACTTTTTTTCCTAGAGGAAAAAAAGTCAGATTTCTTTATAAATTGACAGCAGTCGTGTATATAAAACTAAATAAACGTCACGGTTATCCAATGAAAATTGACGTTACAAACGTGCAGTATTATAAAGTTTTTTTTTTATAATACTGCACGTTTGCAACGTCGTTTTTTATTGGATAATCGTGACGCTTATATTATTAGTTATAAAGATCGTTGAATTTATAATACAGCAAACATCATTTTTTAGAGAAAAAAGTAAGATTTCTTCATGAATCGACAACGGCCGTGTATATAAAATTATATAAACGTCACGATTATCCAATGAAAATCGACGTTACAAACGTGCAGTATTATAAAGTTTTATATACACGGCTGTTGTCGATTCATGATTCAAATTTACTTTTTTTCTCTAAAAAATGATGTTTGCTGTATTCTAAATTCGTTATAAAGATTGTTGACAGGTTATATGGCCGTATATAAACGGCTGTTTGCAATATAACCATCGCCTAGCGGCTCGGGTCATATTTACAAATAAACGTTTATATAGGGACAAATAACCTGTCAAGAATCTTTATTACTAATATTATAATACTGCACGTTGTAACGTCGCCTTTCATTGGATAATCGTGACGTTTATATGATTAGTTATAAAGATCGACAGCAGCCGTGTATATAAAACTTTATAAGCGTCTCGATTATCCAATGAAAAATGACGTTACAAACGTGCAGTATTATAAAGTTTGTTATAATACTGCACGTTTGTAACGTCACTTTTCATTGGATAATCGTGACGTTTATATAGTTTTATATACACGGCTGCTGTCGATTCATGAAGAAATCTTACTTTTTTCTTTAAAAAATGATGTTTGCTGTATTATAAATTCGATATAAAGATTGTTGACAGGTTATATGGCCGTATATAAACGGCTGTTTGCAAAATAACCCTCGCCTAGCGGCTCGGGTTATTTTTACAAATAGCCGTTTATAAAGGGCCATATAACCTGTCAACGATCTTTATAACTAATAATATACACGGCTACTGTCGATTCATGAAGAAATCTTACATTTTCTCTAAAAAATGATGCGTCCTGTATTATAATTTCGTTATAAAGATTGTTGACAGGTTATATGGCCGTATATAAACGGCTGTTTTGCGATATACGAACAGCCGTTTATATAGGGCCAAAAAGCCTGTCAAATATCTTTATAACTTATAATAGACACGGTCGATTTATAAAGAAATTTCGCTTTAATCCTCTAAAAATGATGCTTGCTGTATTATAAATTCGTTATAAATATTTCTGACAGGTTATATGGCCGTATATAAACGGTTGTTTGCCCTCGGGTTATAATTACAAACAACCGTTTATATAGGGCCATATAACCTGTCAAAATCTTTATAACTAGTAATATAATAAAAGAGATGATCTATAAAATACTACTATAGGATCAATTTCAGTTATTCAATAATGCATTTTAACACTTTATAATTTATAAAATCTTGATATTTCAAAACGGGTTTCTTATAGTTAAATTATTTCCATTTTGAAACATGTACATTGACATTTTTAACTTACGATAGGTGCTAAAACAAATCCAGAATATGCATATTGATACGGAAATGTTCCTCCATCATCCATCCCTATGCTCATGCTTGAAAGTGTTATACTTGCTGCCAAGAACGCAAATATAAACACCTCACAGAAATATTGGTCACCAATAAACCTGTAATACATAGAGGGTATTCAAGTTTTTCTATAAAAACATGATTAATTTCATCGAGTGGTATGAAAATAAATATTTCATGAGTTGCGGTAGCCACGAGTGAAATATGGTAATTTTCATGCCACAAGATGAAAATAAATCATGTATTTATAGAAAAACTTGAATTTTCTGTTTATTATATACATTTTTCTCCTTTTTGACTTTAAAATTGGAAAGACTTTCCCTGAAATTTTGTGTACTGGCAGAATTTAAAAGAAAGTAGTCTGGCAACACACCAGTGAAAATACGGAAAAAAAGTTTCACTGCAGTGAAAAATAAATTTTTACAATTAAAATACGGAAAATGAAAATACACATTTTATTTCATCAATATTTCTCAATATTTCATTTTATAAGTATATAATACAATTATTTATTTCATTAAAACATTTTTTGATAAATGAAGAAACACGTATCAATGTTTTTGACCCAAATGAACATGTATGCAAGCGGCCATGTTAATGTTTTCTCAAATAATGACGTCATATCTTATATAGTGGAACAAATCTTTCCAAGAGTGGAAACAGGCTAAACATAGGTATTATAAAATCGACAAGAGTGGTTTTAGAATTGATTTTTGATACAAGTTTGTATCTTTAAAAAGAAGCATTCACAGCTGTGGAATATTTGTTAATTTGCGGGAAAGAAAACTATTCTGACTGGTCGAATTGCATCTGCGAACAATAGCAACATATCGGCTATTTCCGTAAGTCTCCGGATTAGCTCTAGTGGGCGGCTCCAAACATAAAGGAGCACCTTAATTTTGGTACACGGTTTCCTCGGTCTTATAAAAGTGCCTTGTGAAAGTGTGCCTAGAGTGTTTACTCGAAACATGACGTATTTTGAAAAGAAGCATACACAGCAATTTTTGTAATCTTTAAAAAACTTACAAGATAGTTTTATAAGTTGGCAAACGTAAAACAACAACATCAACAACAAAATATAAATAAATAAAACGAGTGGGAAAAACAAGGAAAAAGGAAAGATTTTTTTATGTTTGTAAATTGTAAATTAGTAATGTTTGTATATTAAATTTATATACTGTATTCATAAACCTTCGCAATCTTCAAACACGGTCATGCAAAAATAACTTTATTCTTACTTTCTTGGGTTATTATTTCCTGTTCCTTTTCCCATATTGGTATGCTGAACTCTGAAAAAATAAACCATGCGTTAGTCATAATCTAAACTACTACTAGTCATAAATGAAATACAGCTTTGTATGTGTTGGTAAGTAAAAAAAAGTAAAATATGTTAAACATATTTGAGCCGCGTCACGACAAAACCAACATAATGGGTTTGCGACCAGCATGAGTCCAGACCAGCCTGCGCATCCGCGCAGTCTGATCAGGATCCATGCTGTTCGCTATCAGTTTCTTTACTTGTTTTAGGGTCTGTAAGCGAACAGCATGGATCTTGATCAGACTGCGCGGATGCGCTGGCTGGTCTGAATCCATGCTGGTCGCAAACCCATTATGTTGGTTTTGTCATGACACGGCTCATTTTATGGTTACCGTATAAACATTACTTGTGTTCAAAGTTGTCATCATATTGTCATTATCTTATTCATATGTCAAAAATATAACAATTTTATTTTTTAAATAAAGATCTTTTAACATAATAGAATACCGTATCGTGACTTTGTGTTTTTTTTTAAATGTTACGTCATTTAATTTGTTCTTATCATATACGTATATTCTTTTCTATTCTTATCTAGTTATTTACATTTTCATTAAGATTACTTGAAAAAAGCATTTACCTGTCATCCATAAATCTCCGTCAATCATTCTTTTTTTTCTCTCGTCATATTTAATAACAACGCAAAAGTGATCCTTCTTTACGATATAAATAAAATTTCGCGATTAGTTATAAAAAAGACGATTCAATACAATACATTTAATGCAATGAGAGGTACATTTTTCAAGCAATATTTTGTCCTTTTTTATTTCAGCGTATATACTCATCAAAATCACGTGTGTACAACCGCTGTTGACTTTGTTTAGTTTAAAATCAATTGTAAATGACTTTTAAATAAAAATATACATGTATATGTATATAATGAATGGTCTATTTAAAACAAAACCATTTATTTCATTATTTAAATGTTTTACACACGTCAATAACGGATAAGTTACAAATCATTGTGAAATTGTGAAATATATGGCTGAAATCTATAAAGAGTCATGTTTTGTCATTATTAAGAGTTAAAAAAGAAGAAGATATTTTACATACATTTAATATGATTTAAACAGAAACTTATATTGATTCATGAATGACAGGTAAACACTTTGTAGGTTAACTTTATTTACAAAACAATTTAATTAAAATACTACATAAAAAGAACTAAATAATTATAGATCTATACAATCTCACAAAGATAAAATGTATGTACAATATCTTAAAACTTGTTTTAAACACACTTACGTCTACTAAGTTTAATCCAATATTTTTTACAATCTTACACACTTTTTAGCGACGATCGGCGGATTTATAAAACTGCAAAAAAAGAGAAAAAAATACTGTCAAAACTAGGTCAAATATGTAGTCCAATCACAATATAAACACTATCCGCAGTTTAGTTTTTTTTTAGTATATACAAACTACAATAGGTGGACAGAAACACCGATCAAAATATAACTTATATAAACCAATCGATGCGACAATCAGTATTTCGAAATAAGGGTATATACTATATACATGTATTTATTTCATAAAAGGCTGTTCTATATTAAATAAACATTTCCAGTTTTGTTATTGATTAACCAACAGTATCATTGTTACTGTTCTAACATACTTTAAAAGGTACATATTGATTGATAGAGGTGTGTTGTAGTTACCATGGCAGTTGCCAGGTTAATGACACGTGATACCCGTATATAAATGACGATGAATAAAAATTGATTGCCGCTCTTATTTCATCATGAAGACTTTGTAAATATTTTACTAAGGACAGTATGTTGTCAATGATTCTGAACCTTCTAATGTATTAACTGTTATGAAATGTTGTTATGTATTTAAATTTACACCATTTAAACTATTGACTATAAATTGCATAACCATTACGAACACTTTTATGTTAAATGAAATACATGTTAATTATGATTGATTATTTCCTAATATACATATTGCAATACAAATGATAAAGGTTCTATTTGATAATGTAATTTTAAATAAATGAAAAACAATTTGATATAATATATCGATCGGATAAGGGTATATTTTAAGATCAATAATCAATATGTTTTAGTTATCTGACGTTTACAAACATAGAAGATTTACGTTTATCTATTATAAGTTATATAATAAATGACCGATACGCTACTGTAAATTTAAATTTATGATTTACTTTAAACTATTAAATGCGTAAACAAAATACCTGGCCTCGATGAATAAAAAGCCAAACTTTAACACAAAGTATTTTTTAATTACGAAACTATATCAGTTCCACACCTGAGATTCCTGATTAGTCAATGTGAACTGACCACAACATGTTTATATTAATACTGTGCTTAATGACAATATCGATCTCACGTCAAATGGTCAGTCGCTAAACCATGTACTTCTATTACATTTCACGTTAAAGTTCATGTTACTATTGACCCGATTTATAATTCCAGCTGTATATATCTTAGGTACATGTATTTATAGATATCTGTCGATGGGTAAAACTACACCAGTGTTAACATTATAACTAAATGTTTAAAGTGACATTATGGCCATCTAAAGGTATTTAGTGAGTGAACAGGTGAAAGTCAAAGTTAATTTTCATTTTGTCATAATTCCTTTTGATTTAATAATTTACGTCGTACATGTATAAACAATAAATTTCCACCGGATTCATACGAAATTTCAGTAAATATCATTTAGAATTTACCTATAACGTTCAATTTATAAAAAGAGTGGGGTAGTCTTTTATATTTTAGGCAGATTTTAAATTTTATACTTAACATTTTCCAATATAATCTAGCTGTTGGTCAAACATCATTTAAACAGTCAATCTCTTGAAATATAAAGTCAATTCAGCTCAATTCGACAATGAAAATATGAGCATAATGTCGCTTTAAGGGAAGTGATAATAATAATGATGATCTGGTTTAAATCTAAGAGTGTATTCGATCTTCCTGTTTTGAGGTATGAATAAGCCTTTAACACTCGCTTGTTTCCTTGTTCATGTAAGTACCAAAAGTAACTTTCGATAGAATTTTGATTTTTGTTTACGATAATATCATATACTTCAACTATTATTTTAATGGTACTTTAAAAGCTGAAAAAAGAAACAGGGATTTAGTGTATTATCCCTATTGATATATAGGTATCATCTGACGCGATATTATTTTCATATGAATATGCGCTCCTAACAACTCCAATATCGATACATACGCGCCAAAATATAGTTCGATTATTTATAGTTATCAATTTCTTGAGTTTCATAGATCTACTTGAAAATGTTAGAGTTTAATGGAAATACTAAAAAACTGAAAACAATTGTCACAAGTCTATCTATCGATAATATTAACACAGTCTACAACGGTTTAGACTTTTAAATAGAACAATACTTTAATTATCTGTACATAGTGACTGTGAAACCATATAGCAGAAGTTACCACACATTTTAATTGGTTTCTTTAGCGCCATCTTTAATATTAATGTTTCATTTATCATAATTCGGAATTGTCTTCCGTCTGCTTTCAAGTACTTTGATTAATATCTTTAGGTTTGTGCATAGATTTTACATCTTTTCACTTCTCCCATTTCACAACGTTTTATACCTAAGGGGCGGAGCGTTATGCATGATTTACAATCGTTTAACTTTGTGAATCTACTTTCGTCATATTAAACATGTTACTGTGTAAACGTAGTCTTGTAGTTCTACAACTGGAAACATGTTTTCTTAAACTCTATTTTCTGTATTAGAGTTTGTATATTTCAGGTACAGACAAAATAGTGACACACTTGCTTATGTATTATACTCAATGGAAGGTACGAACTTGTAAATTTGTTGTTGTTTCAATGTGAGGTCAGTTGTTATGATCTACATGTAAACTTGCTATTTAAAAGCGGGGCCTTAAATTAAAAGCTTGGATTAAGAGGCACGTGCATTATTTGCTGTGCACGAATACAATAAAAATGCTAGAGATACACGTTCGCATTTTCAAAAGAAGTTTTCAAAAGGAACACTTTCCATGTCTGGAATTTTGGCAACAAACGCCCTCCATAGAAAACGGGATAACGTTTTTCTCTCTGGATGCTTCCGCTCGGACTTCCAGCAACCTATAAGAAATTAGGTTGAAACCTTTCTTGAAAATTATTTTAAAGGCACCAGAGTATAAACTGAGTTCTACTGTTTGTTTTTCTAAATTGGTTTCAAATATTGCTATTCAAGAGACAGTTTTTATTTTTATTTTATAGAAATAGAAAATGGTCCCAGTCGGACTCGATTTCAGAGATGCTCCCATGCGGACTCAGAATGTTTGCTGTCTACATCTTAAAACGAAATTGACTGTCAGTACTATGTACTTTAAACACACCTTTACACAACATTTGATGAAAATCAACTAATGCCTAATTATTTTATTTGAAATGTACTTTTTGCACTAGACACACATCTAAAATAAATGTAAAAAAAACATGAATTTCACACATAGAATTTTTACATTAAAATGGAAATTCATAGAAAATTTTAATAATGTATGCACTTGATCATTGAGTCCTCTTGAATAATGATTCAATTGTTTTATATTTGTATCTGTACTTTTAATTTATTAATTTGTTTTCTCGTTATTGTATTTCAAAATGTCGACAAAGTTGACCACGCTTTAAAAACATTTTTGTCTGTTTGTTTTGTTATATACGGCGATTTTCTTGTCAAGTAAGGTAAGAAGTTCTTGTTACGGTATGTGATAAAAATATAGTTGTGAACATGAACATTTGTGAACATTGGTTTTGCAAACTTTCCTCAGAATTCTAGAAATCGTAAAGATTGTTCTCGGATTATCTGTGCATTCACTTAATAGATTTTTGATTTCATACTGGCTCTTTGAAATAATCGCCATTGTTTTTGCTTTAAAGTGAACTTTGCTTGAGCAGGAATTTATTGCAGCTTAATGTCGGTCGTTTAAATTTTATCCAATCAGAATCATCTGTACTCTGATTCTCCTGCTGTGTGCATGACATGTAAACAATATTTTTCATTAAATCTGTCATTTCTTAAACAACCGTCAAAGTGTTTTCTCTTCTTAATCCAGCAATATTCTAAAGAAAAACAAACAAAAGCAGCATTACCCAAGTCTTTGAAATTTGTTTTGGATTAGGAAGTTGATTTGTAAGATTAAAGCTATTTCGGTGCATAGAAATATAATTTAGATGACAGAAAGGTCAACATCGTTAAGGAGGGTTAAAAGTGTGTTTCATTATTTTTTTCTCGTATGATTTATGAAATATTTTACATATGTCTGTATTTATTTATTCTAATAAATCCACTCATTTTTGTAAGATTCTTTAGAAGAAGGTAGGTAAAATGTACATTTTCCATAACATTTTTGTCTTTTTAACATTAAGGCTATAAAGTAGTGTTTATGCTATATTTTGCTCAAATTATTCCAATTAAAATAAGGAAATGATGTTGGAACAACGGTTTACTGAACATTTTCAGGATGAATCTATAACCAAAATGATCTTTTTGTTTCTTTCAAAAATAGCGCCTGTGGATATTCACCAAAACGAAAAAATTGTGCATGATAGTAGAGATATGGAGGTAATTTGAGCGGCTCGTTTCCTTTCGAAATCTATCAACATTTGTTTCAAAAGGAATTTTACGGACACACCTCATAGATATAAAATTAAGATCCTGTAACACAAATTTTGTATGGTTTTATATCATAAATATGATGCTCTAATTAAGATTTATCAATTTTGTAGTTAGTGAATTGGACTTCGACGCAAATGGAACATTTTGTAATAGCACCACCAAAGTTGATTTCTGTATCAAAGCAGTTTACCTAAAACAACTTGACCTGTATTCAGAAATTCCGAATTCTGAATATCATTCAATCAACTGTCGACGACTTTAATCATACTTCAAGTTACAATTTGCCGTTCCAGTAATCATGTATGACGTCTTTGAATGCAACTGCCTGATTAGTATTTTCCTTTTTCGGTATTTTTGTGTTCTATATACATGTACTTTTTCCTATAAATATATGGAAGAGCCGTGTAAAATTTTTAGATATTCAAATGCATATGTTTTTATTTTATATTTAAGATCAATTGATGATGATATAATACGAAACTTGTAAATCATGCTACATAGTTTTTAATGTTGCATTGCAAGTCACTTCACATTTAACGATTACATATGTAATACAATACAAATTACTTGTTAATGAGTAGATACTATGAAATTACCTACCACGAACAGACTCAATATAACTGATCCTGCAACATTTTGAATTTTGCCGCGTCGAACGTTTTTCAGGGATTCTATTTATGTCTTTTTAAGGGGGTCAGTATGTTTATATTTTAATCATGAAATGTGATTTGTCAGTTACCAAATGAATATAGAAACTAGTGTGTATTATATGTATTAAATATAAAACACTTTGTTTCATTTTTATGCAAATCAAGTAGCAAAGTTTATTTTTTTATTTTCCTCATTTAATGTGTGTATGTCTGGCTCAAACTTAAACATAATAAATATAACATATTTATCTTTTTTTATCTACAATTACTGCAATGAAATATATATTGTAGAGGAAACATATTTAATATTTATCTGTTTTTTGGCAATAATAACTTGACCTATTACAAGGTTAGACTCATTTCATTTTTCTGTTGTTTTGACTGACTAGAAATAGTTAAAGTGATTGCAATAATATACTTTATTCAAAAAGTGTTCAGTCTTATTTCACAAGAAATCGCTTCTACTATCAGTTAGAAATTCAGACTTACGTCACATATAAAACATCGGCAATCAAAATGAGAAAAAAAATAAAGAAAAAGAAGAATCACTGAAGAAGAAAGATTGCCCAAAATGACAAATCTGAAACTGCCGTCCATGAACATTATGAAACAAACCGACGGTATTGATAATTGCAAATCACCGTTTACAACCCTAGCTCAAGTCGAAAAACCTAACACACGCTTAAACAGATTTCAAAATTTAAACATGAATTGACCAAATAATGAATTTAGAAATATCCGCAGGCACTTTTTATATTTATTTAATGAAAATATTAAAAACTAACAAAAAAATGATAGTAATGACAATAAATAAAAAATTAAGTAAATGAATAAATGTTTTAAACAATAAAAATAACAAATATTAATTCGACAGGTTATTAATAGCTAAATCTAAAATGAGCTATAATTAATTTTAGCATTCAATTCGATGATCGTACCTGTCTTTAATGCATCTTTGATGTATTAGATACAATCCTTAAATTTGGTTTATTTAAAACAGTAATATCTAAACAAATATAAAAGGTGAGAAATTGAAACTTTGGTTATGATTTAGACTGAACAAAACTGTTTAACATTGCGGTTATAGCTTTGACAATTTACAGAATAACCTTCTCTCTGAAAAAAAAATCAGATAAGAATCATTCGCTTGTATTTCGTAACGGCTGTGACCGATTTGTTTATTCATATATGTGTTCAAAGTTTATTGACATCTCCTCCTGACCTATATTTCGTTTGGGGTTTATTTCTGTGTTCTATTGTTCCTGATATGTCCTAACAATTGTAGTCGTATTTATGCTTTAATGAACACATGACATTTCTTAAAGTGATGTCAAATAATTCATATGTTAATTGGATTGAACGCTTCTTTGACAGCAGTTGCCGAATTTATCAAGAAGTTTTACGCGCAATTTTTTCAAAAGAGTTGTACAATCTATACTGTATATAAGCACTCTACGTTATTTCAACACTCTCAAATTAGGACTAATTAATGCTCAAAATGATCAAGCTTTCAATATGTAAATATTCTTTAATTTTAAAAAATGAGAACAAAGATCATCAATAATGCAAAGGCGACATTCACAGAACCCAGCCCCTAACACAATACAGCCACAACAGCAAGGCCCCCAAAAGGCTTAAAACCAAACAGGGAGAGGACACTAGGGCAGCAAAAGGAGTGGAGTGACATGTAATATGTAAAGTTTGGTTTTAAGTCTCACCAATACAGAATATATTATATAGCTATTTGTGGAGGAAGACCTCTGTGCATTATAGGTACCCGAGAAGAACCACCAACGTTCTGTAAGTTAGCTGGATACAAAATCCAAGGTCCCTGGTGGGATTCGAACCCGCAGCGGTAAGGGGCAAGTGGCTCGAAGTCACCGACTTTAACCACACTGCCATGGAGCATAATCTTTAACAAAAATACACGAAATCAACACTATTTTTCATTGGAGAAACTGATACTTTTGTGTACGATATGGAATAACTATGACACGTTTTGACTCGGAGCTCATCAGGCTGGCTAGAAAGAATTTAAAACACGTGAGAGTATAACGTAATTTAGGGAGATGATCAATTTATCATGCCTAACTTTAACTGTTCGTGAAAAACCAGACATACTCAGATATTTCTAGAAAAGCAGTCTTAAGATCTGATGTAAACATAGTGTTAATAAATACAAGGCCAAATTGTTGCAGTCGCTTCCGTGACATGACTCACTTTAAGTTAAAAACAAACTGCTGAAGCAAAATTAAAATCACGAATGATGCCAGATGTGGTCTAGATTGTTATTGCAGTACAAATATATATTTACTAAATGTCCTGCTTCCTTATTCTCCCACCTATACAACTTTGGTGTGTGAAACATAGATGCCTTATTGAAGCATTTAACATTTTCTTAACTTAACATACAGTGTAAGTAACCTTAGGAGGATTTTGGTTTTGGTTGGGTTTAAGATCGTTCAGCACGACATTATTGTTGTGCTTTTGGTATTTTTAGTTTCAACTTTTCGGCATTTTCTAGTTGGGTGGTTCCAATATTCCTACTTGAATAATGTTGAATCACCCTTAGGATATGTTGCCTGCTTTTTCAATTTGTCTTTTGACGTCTTATCTGTGATACGCAGGCTACATAACCTCTGGTCCCCTTTCAAAATTCCATTTTATTTAGTTCGCCCATTGTTTTCTCGTTTAGGGCACATGCCTTTTATTACTTGGGGACCATACGCCGCTTTTCATGGAATGGCACTACTGTGTAACATTGAAGGTTCCATGATAACCGCCGTATGAACACCTCTGCGGATGTTTCTAAATTCAAAATTTTACTATTTCATGTTTAAATGTTGAATTCTGCTTAAACCGGTGCTAGGGGACGTGGACGGTAACTTGCACTTTCCAGTACCGTCCATGAACAGGCTCAATCAAACCGAGCCTGCAACATTTTCAATTTTGTCGTGTTGGGCTTTCTTTAGGGATTCTGTATTTATCTATTTTACGTCACATCGACACAGTATAGGTCATATCGCAACGTTCGAGCTTTAACTGGTGGAGGAAGACCTCAGTTGCCCCTCCGTGCATTATTCCAGGCACGAACGGGCACCTGAGTATAACCACCGATGTTCCGTAAGCTAGCTGGATAGCTTTCTCACATGAAAAAATCCAAAGTCCCTGTCGAGATTCGAACCCACAGCGGTGAGGGGAAAGAGGTTTGAAGTCAACTACCTTAACCACTCGCCCACGAACGCCCCTTAACCTTAGGAGGTAGACGTGTTTAAACAGTTGCATTTCTTATCACCTTTATTAGTTGGAGAAATAAAATATTAAGTTTTATGTATGCAAATTTAGATAAAAGGATAAATTTATTTTATTAATATTCTGAACCATTATGTTTACAAGTTAAAACACACACATCATGGTCACTTTTTTAAAAAACTGATAAAACGGATAATATCTTTTTCGAATATATTAAATCTACAGAGTACATTATGTTGCCAATATTTACGAAACTTTTTAACATTATTCTTGATACCGGATTTATTCCAAATAGTTGGTCTGAAGGCTATATTGTACCAATTTTTAAGGGAAAAGAAAATACTGATTTACCGGAAAACTATAGGCCAATTACGATCTTGAGCTGTCTTGGAAAATTATTCACTTCAGTATTAAATGATAGGTTGACTAAATTTCTAGAAACTCATAACATTGAACATGAAAATCAGGCAGACTTTAGAAAAAATCACTCGACTTTAGATCATGTATTTACCTTAAATTTTTTGATAGAACTAATGCGTATGAAAAATTAAGCCTTTTGTAGCTTTTGTTTATTTTTCCCGAGCTTTTGACAATGTAAATAGAGCCCAACTTTTTCAAAAAATGATCGATAATGGTATTGATGGCAAATTCCTACGGATTATTCGCAACATGTACAATAACATTAAGTCATGTGTTCAATCAAATGGGGAAGTTTCCTCCATGTTTTCGTGCAACTGTGGCGTGAGACAAGGGGAAAATCTTTCCTCTCTCTTGTTCTCACCTTTTCTTAATGATTTACTCGATTTTCTTGAATCTAAATGTATTGACGGAATTTCTCTAGAATGCCAAATTGACAATATTGATAGTTTTTTAAGTATATTAGTGTTACTTTTTGCAGATGACACGGTTCTTATTTCAAAAACCCCGCAAGAATTCCAAAAATGTTTAAATGATTTTAACGATTATTGTCAAAGATGGGAATTAAAAATTAATACTAGCAAAACCAAAGTTATTATATTTGGTTCAAATACACGTAGATTACGCAATATGTCATTTACGCTTAACGGAAATGCTCTGCAAATAATCGATAGTTATGAATACTTAGGCGTTATGTTTAGTCCTAATGTGAAATTTAAGAAAGCAAGGGATCATTTGATTACACAAGCTAGAAAAGCAATGCACCTTTTGTACAAACGAATTAATAATCTTTGTGTACCTCTTGATTTACAACACAAACTATTTGATAACACCATTGTTCCAATTTTGTTATTTTCATGCGAAATATTGGGAATAGAAAATACTCAAGACGTCGAAAAAGGACATATTGAATTTTTGCGTAAAATAACAAATTGCAGAAAAAGTACCCCTGCGTATATGCTCTATGGCGAATTAGGTAGATATCCGCTTGAAATTGTTATCAAAACACGTATTATTAAATTTTGGAAAAAATTAGCGCAAGGTCTACAACATAAATACTCAAATTTTATCTACAAATTTATGTTAAATAGTGATTACAGATTCAAATGGCTTGATTATGTTAAAACGACCCTAGATCTAACCGGTCACAGTGAAATATTCCTAAATCAAAATTCTTCGAACTTATGTTCATTTGTTAATTAAACAAACACTGATTGATCAATTTATTACCGACTGGTTTAGTAGAATGCAACTATCAAATAAAGGCAAACTCTATAACTTGTTTAAATATCAGTTTGAGCGTGAAGATTATTTAGCATCATTGCCAAAACACTCATATACTTACCTATTCTCAAGTTTAGGACTGCAAATCATAAATTCCCTGTTAAAACTGGCCGTTGGTCTAATATGCTATATGTTAATAGAAAGTGTCCACTATGCCAAAATGACTTAGGTATTTGATGGTTTGTAATTATTTCAGCAGCTTATTCCAAATTATTCTCGTTATTGTATTCCAAAATGTTGACCATCCTTTAAAACATTTTTGTTTTGCAATTTACGGTGATTTTCTTTTCAGGTAAATTTGTTTTGCAAACGTTCATCAGAACTTTAGAAATCATAAAGCTTGTTCTTAGATTATCTGTGCATTCACTTAATAGCTATTTGACTTCATGCTGGCTCTTTGAAATAATCGCCATTGTTTTTGCTTTAAAGTGAACTTTGCTTAAGTAGGAATTTATTGCAGCTTAATGTCGGTCGTTTAAATTTTATCCAATCAGAATCGTCTGTACTCTGATTCTCCTGGTGTGTGCATGGCATGTGAACAATATTTGTTTTATTAGACCTGTTACTTCTTAAACGACCGTCAAAGTGTTTTCCCTTCTTAATCCTGCATTATTCTAAAGAAAAACAAACAAAAGCAGCATTACAAAAGTCATTGAAATTTGTTTTGGATTATGAAGTTGGTTTGTAATATTAAGGCTATTTTGATGCATAGAAATATAATTTAGATGACAGAAAGGTCAACAGCGTTAAAGATGGTTAAAATTCATTTAATCATTTGTTTTCTCGTATGATTTAAGAAAATATTTTACATATGTTTGTATTTATTTATTCTAATAAATCCACTCATTTTTGTAAGATTCTTTAGAAGAAGGTAGGTAAAATGTATATTTTCCATATCATTTTCGTCTTTTAAACATTAAGGCTATAAAGTAGTGATTATGCTATATTTTGCTCAAATTATTCCAATTAAAATAAGGCAATGATTTTGGAACTACGGTTTACTCAACATTTTCAATATGAATCTAAAACCAATATAACCTTTTTGTTTCTTTCAAAAATAGCGCTTGTGAATATTCACCAATACGAGAAAATTGTGCATGATAGTAGAGATATGGAGGGAATTTGAGCGGCTTGTTTCCTTTCGAAATCTATCAACATTTGTTTCAAATTAAGCTCAACTTAAGATTTATCAATTTTGTAGTTAGTGAATTGGACCTCGACGCAAATGGAAATTTTTGTAATAGCACCACCAAAGTTTAATTCTGTATCAAAGCAGTTTACCTAAAGCAACTTGACATGTATTCAGAAATTCCGAATTGTGAATATCATTCAACTTTAATCATACTTCAAGTTACAATTTGCCGTCTAGTAATCATGTATGACGTCTTTGAATGCAACTGCTACTGAAACAGATTGATTAGTATTTTCTTTTTGCGGTATTTTTGTGTTCAATATACATGTACTTTTTCTATAAATGTATGGAACAGCCGTGTTAAATTTCTAGATATTCAAATGCATATGTTTATATTTTATTATTAAGATCAATTGATGATGATATAATTTGTAAACTTGTAAATCATGCAACATAGTTTTTTAATGTTGCATTGCAAGTCACTTTGCATTTAACGATTACATATGTTATACAATACAAATTACTTGTTAATGAGTAGATACTATGAGAACAGACTCACTATAACTGATCCTGCAACGTTTTTAATTTTGCCGCGTCGGACGTTTTTCAGGGATTCTATTAATCTCTATTTAAGGGGGTCAGTATGTTTATATTTTAATCATGAAATGTGATTTGTCAGTTACCAAACGAATATAGAAACTAGTGTGTATTTAATATAAAAACACTTTGTTTCAGTTTTATGCAAATCAAGTAGCAAAGTTTATTTTTCTTATTTTCTCAATTAATGTTTGTATGTCTGGCTTAAACTTTAACATTAAAAAATATAACATACGAGGGACGGTCAGAAAATATCCGGACTTTTCATGCTCCTCTCTTTTATACACACATTATATATTGGTGAAAACTACATTCATTCGCCAATAACGTGGTCAGTTTATTTTTAATGATAGTTGTGTATACACAGTATTTTGCCCTCTGATATATGATAGGTGTTTCGTCTATCATGGACTCTTTATTAGAAAAAACAACGCTCTGTAATAAAATTTCTGGTTGCAGAAGATGAAAAGCCCTGCCACATCTTTCAGAGGCTTAAAAAAAGCTTTTCTGATAAATGTGTATCACGTTCAACCTTCTACAACTTGGTTTCTCAGTTTCGTTAAGGCAGAACAAGTGTTTGTGACAGGCCTAGGACTGGGCGGCCAGCTGAGGCGGTGACCCCAACAATGGTAGCAAATGTTAAAGCTTTTGTCAACAAAAATCGTCGAGTAACTTTGGAGGAGGTAGCAAACAAGTTTAGCATCGGTAAGGCATCGGCATACAAGATTTTACACGAACACCTAAGCATGATCAAGGTAAGTGCCAGGTGGGTGCCTAGACAGCTGTCCGCAGATTAAAAGGCAACCAGAGTAACCAATGCAAAAGGACATTTAAGTCGTTTTAATCGTGAAGGAAATAAGTTTTTGAACCGTATTATCACTGGAGATAAGATGTGGGTTCATTATTCCGAACCTGAGACAAAAGCTCAGTCAAAGTAGTAGAAACGAGCTGGTTCCCCACCTCCTAAAAAGTTTAAGCTGTCTCCTTCGGCCCGCAAAGTCATGCTTGTTGCCTTTTGGGATTCACGAGGAATGATACTTACTCATTTCATGCCAAAAGGTCAAACTGTCACCGCCAAGTACTATTCTGAAGTAATTCTGAAAAATCTCAGAGAAAAGCTGAACCAAATGCGTCCCAGGTTAGCACAGAAAACTGTCCTCCTTCTTCACGATAACGCCCCCTCTCATACCGCCGCAGCTACAGTGGAGGTTATCAACTCTTACAAATGACAATTGTTGTCTCACCCTCCTTATAGCCCAGACCTCGCCCCCTGTGACTTTTATTTGTTTCCAGAACTGAAAAATTGCTTGCTGGAAAGAAATATAAGACCAGGGCGGCTTTGATATCTGCTGTTACACAGTACCTATAACATAGGTCTACGTCATGGTTCAAAGCGGGAATACAAAAGCTCCCACGAAGATAGCAAAAGTGCGTAGACGTAGGTGGAGACTATTTTGAAAAAGAGTAAAAATATTTTTTTTTAAATGTTGAATGGTTTTCGAGAACGAGTCAAAACACCAGATATTTTCTGACTTCCCCTCGTATTTATCCCTTTTTTATTTACAATTACTGCAATGAAATATATAGTGGAGAGGAAACATATTTATTTATCTGTTGTTGGCAATAATAACTTGACCTATTACAAGGTTGGACTCATTTTCTGTTGTTTTTACTGACGAAAAATAGTTAAAGTAATTGCAATAATATACTTCATAGTCTTATTTCACAAAAAATCGCTTCTACTATCAGTCACATATAAAACATCGGCAAACAAAATGAGAAAAAAATAAAGAAAAAGAAGAATTCCTGAAGAAGAAAGATTGCCCAAAATGACAGATCTGAAACTGCCGTCCATGAACATTATGAAACAAACCGACAGTATTGATAATTGCAATTTACCGTTTACAACCCTTGCTCAAGTCGACAAACCTAGCACACGCTTTAAACATGAAATGACCAAATAATGAATTTAGAAATATCCGCAGGCACTTTTTATATTTATTTAATGAAAATATTAAAAACAAACAAAAAAGTGATAGTATTGACAATAAATAAAAAATTGAATAAATAAATAGATAAATGAATGAATAAATGTATAATTTTTTTTTTAAATAATAAATATTAATTCGAAAGGTTATTAATAGCTCAATCTAAAATAAGCTATTATTTATGTTAACTTTCAATTCGATGACCGTACCTATCTGTAATGCATCTTTGATGTATTAGATACAATCCTTAAATTTAGTTTATTTAAAACAGTAATATCTAAACAAATATTAAAGGTGAGAAATTGAAACTTTGGTTATAATTTAGACTGAACAAAACTGTTTAACATTGCGGTTATAGCTTTGACAATTTACAGAATAACCTTCTCTCTGAAAAAAAAATCAGATAAGAATCATTCGCTTGTATTTCGTAACGGCTGTGACCGATTTGTTTATTCATATATGTGTTCAAAGTTTATTGACATCTCCTCCTGACCTATATTTCTTCTGGGGTTTATTTCTGTGTTCTATTATTCCTGATATGTCCTAACAGTTGTAGTCGTATTTATGCTTTAATGAACACATGACATTTCGTAAAGTGATGTCAAATAATTCATATGTTAATTGGATTGAACGCTTCTTTGACAGCAATTGCCGAATTTATCAAGAAGTTTTACGGGCAATTTTCCAAAAGAGTTGAACAATCTATACTGTATATAAGCACTCTACGTTATTTCAAATCTCTCAAATTAGGACTAATTAATGCTCAAAATGATCAAGCTTTCAATATGTTAATATTCTTTAATTTTAAGAAATGAGAACAAAGAGCATCAATAATGCAAAGGCGACATTCACAGAACGCAGCCTCCTACACAATACAGCCACAACAGCAGGGCCCCCAAAAGGCTTAAAACCAAACAGGGAGAGGACACTAGGGCGGCAAAAGGAGTGCAGTGACATGTAATAAGTGAAGTTTGGTTTTAGGTCTCACCAATACAGAATAAATCATGTAGCGATTTGTGGAGGAAGACTCCTGTGTATTATTTCAGGCACCTGAGAAGAACCACCAACGTTCTGTAAGTTAGCTGGATACAAAAAAAACGTACAAAATCCAAGGTCCCTGGTTGGATTCGAACCAGCAGCGGTAAGGGGCAAGTGGTTCGAAGTCAACGACCTTAACCTAGCGGCCATTGAGCATAATCCATAACAAAAACACACGAAATCAGCACTATTTTTCCTTTAAGAAACGGGTAGTTTGCGTACGATATAGAATAACTATGACAAAAGATTAGACTCGGAAAATAAAAATGAAGCTCATCAGACTGACTATAAAGTGAAAATATGATGTAATTTAAGGAGATGACTAATTTATCATGCCTTACTTTAACTGTTCATAAAAACCCCGAGATACGCATATATTTCTAGAAAGAGCTGTCTAAAGATCCGAAGTAAACATGGTGTTAATAAATACAAGGCCTAAATGTTCCTGTCGCTTCCTGACATGACTCACGATAAAGTAAAGACAAACTGCTGAAGCAAAATTCAAATCATGAATCATGTCAGATGTAGACACGATTTTTATTGTAGTGCAAATATGTTCATTTGGTAAATGCCCTGCTTTTTTATTCTCTCACCTATATAACTTTAGTGTATGAAATATAGACGTCTTATTGGAAGTATTTTAACATTTGTTTTAACATGTGGTGTTATTAACCTTAGGAGGTAGACGTGTTGAACTAGTTGCATTTCTTATCCCTTATCAACAACAACAACAACAACAAAAATCCTTTTATTTGGTCAATGGTCACAATTACATGACAACAGACATTACAAAAGTACTATACTATTTTAACACATGTGGGTTAAACCAAAATGATTAGTACTATAAGAAATTAAGCATACCAGTTACTATAAAATAAATACATGTACTGGATATTACTAACAGAATGACGGGATACCAGTGAAAAAAGTTATTGACACCTTTTTCCATACACAAATATAAATATCTTTTATCAACTGTTAATATTATTCGTTTGTTGTTTCTTTTTACAATAAGCAAAAATAATCTAACAGAGATGAAAAAATAACAACAATAATAAAATATGTCATTGGTATTAATAGTGCAGACGATCGAGCCCGTGTTTGTGTCGTATAAGTAGGTTAGGAGAATTGAGTCACGGGTAAAGCGTGAAGAGTAATAAATAATGTTGGGAGAATTAGCTCACGGGGAAAACGTGACGAAATATTAAAGGTATGCCATTGACTAGAAACTGTATCGTAAAGCAATTTGACATAGTAGACATGAGCAAAACAACGATGATTTTATATGATACGTAATTATCAGTTATAGTATTTCATGATATGTGAAACGAATAAGCTTAACTTTTTTAGTGTTTCAAAATGTGTAGTGTTAAGAAGTTGATTATACTTGATGACATTTGGATTCTTATAATAATACTCTGGAATCAATTGTTTCCTTTTATTTCGAAACAATTTACACGACATAATTGCATGATATTCATCACTTAGTGTTTGGCATTCTATACAAATTCTTTCATTATATGGAGTATTGTTATAACGGAGTAATTCTACCGGCAATCTATGATTTGACGTACGAACTTTCAGAAGTGGTAAGTAAAACTGTCTTGGTAAAATTGTAAGATATTCTTCACGTTTGTGCTGCTGTTTGAAAAGATAATACAGTTTACCTTTGTTTGATACTTGTAATTTTGCTTTCCAGTCAGCGATAAACTGATCTACGAGTACTTGTTTAATTAAGACATGTATACTTTTGGAAGTAAAGGAAGATTGATTAAAAAACAAAATATGAGTGACCAGTTTTGTTAAAAATATTCTTAACAAATTCTGACCATCTAAATAGATGTTCACTATGAACCATTATGTTATAAACAATACTTAAATACTTCTTTTGATCGCTATGTATAATTTTATTCCAAAACTTTATGATTCTGCTTTGAATAATTATGTCTATTGGATATCTACCCGTTTCACCATAAAGCATATAAGCCGGGGTACTTTTTCTTGAGTTTGTAATTTTTATAAGGAATTCTCAGTGGACTTTCTCTATATCTGCATTGGTTTCTATTCCCCAAACTTCACAAGAAAATGTTAATATAGGCAAAATTGTATTATCAAACAGCTTAAGTTGTAGATCGATAGGAAGATTTAGGTTAAATATACGTTTATACAGAAGGTGCATTGCTTTCCTACTCTGTGATATTAAATGGTCACGCGCTTTTTTGTATTTTCCTGATTGGCTAAATACAACACCTAGGTATTTATACTCGTCAGTAATCTCGAGTATTTCATTATTAATAGAAAAATTCATATTTCGGGTGCCGCGTCTATTTGACCCAAAGACCATAACTTTTGTTTTCTGTGTATTTATCTGTAGTTTCCATGTTTTACAGTACAAATCAAAATCATTTAAACATTTTTGGAATTCATGCGCCGTTTTAGCTAGTATGATGGTGTCGTCTGCAAATAAGAGAGCCAGAATAGTTAAATTATAAGTAATTTCATCTTCCGCATACTGTAATGTTAAACCGGTGTTACCTTTCGATTCTAAATGTTCCAAAAGATCGTTTAAGAAGAGGGAAAACATCAGAGGGGAAAGATTTTCCCCCTGACGTACCCCACATTCACACGAGAACATTGCTGAGACATTATTATTCAATTGTACACAAGATTTGATGCCGTCGTACATATTACGGACTATTCTTAAGAATTTTCCGTTTATTCCTGTATTTATTAATTTCTGAAATAATTGAGCACGCGGCAAATTATCAAAAGCACGAGAAAAATCGATAAATCCCACAAATAATTTACTCTTTTGTGATTTCAATAACTCTACAAGAAAGTTAAGAGTGAAAACATGATCTAACGTGCTATGGTTTTTCCTGAAACCACACTGATTTTCGTTCAATAAATTATAAGTATCTACAAATTTTGTCAGCCTCTCATTTAAAGCGCTTGTAAATAATTTAGAAAGACAGGAAAGTATAGTTATTGGTCTATAATTTTCAGGTGAATAAGTAGAACCTTTGCCTTTGTAAATAGGAATTATGTAGCCTTCAGACCAAGTAGTAGGAATTAAGCCTGTTTCTAAAATTTTGTTAAATAATTTAGTATATATTGGCAACATTATATGTTCTGTGGATTTTATATATTCATTTGAAATATTGTCAGACCTACTAAAGGCTTTGCCATTTTTACATTTATTAATAACTTTTGAAATTTCGTTGTTTGTGAATGGAGAATTTTAAATATCATCATCAAATTTAAAAATCACATGTAAGATTTCGGGTCCGAAGAATGCATATAACGTAGTTTTGATTCATTGATAAAATTGTGGCGATTCATATAAAATTTCATTGTACGTTTGTAATCGATGCTCGCACGGTTGAGTAACCTTCTATTATTAACCGATTTGTTTTGATCAGTTGGAGAGATGAAATATTTAGTTTTAAATAATGCAAATATAGATAAAAGGATAACTTCATTTTCTTAATACATGAATATTAAATTATGTTTACAAGTTATGAATATACACCATGTTTAACATTTTTAAGAAATTGTCAATGAATTATTAGGATATCATCACAAAATTCAATTTGAGGTTATAACACCCAAATGTTTTTGACATAACATAACATAACATAACATAACATACGTTTTATTGTAGTTAGAGGCCTCCGGCCCACGATACACATAATATTGTACATTTTTTTTTTATAATAGTTCATTATTTACAAAATAAATGATGCATCAACAATATATAATTCATATA
Organism: Ruditapes philippinarum; assembly: GCF_026571515.1. Taxonomy (NCBI): domain Eukaryota; kingdom Metazoa; phylum Mollusca; class Bivalvia; order Venerida; family Veneridae; genus Ruditapes; species Ruditapes philippinarum. Next base: position 193,496 of record NW_026866109.1, on the reverse strand, counting down.
CATAAAATATTATTCGTGATCAATACATAAGCGGTAATTATTTACGAATAAGTGAGTAACAAGAGTATTATTATCAACATTAACAATGCTGAATTTAAGAATGTGTTTTAAAGCACGGCAAAGGAACAACTTATTCGTGTTCTTTAAATACTGTTCACTTTATAAATTTGTTATGCATTTAACATCATCTAGTTCATATTATCGGTTCCAGTTAGTTAAATTAGGATGTTCCAACATTTTTAATAAACATATTTCTAGTTTCCAAAGCTTTGTATATATAGTTTGCAAGAGCGAAAATGCCCAATTCATCGTCACATGACATAATTGAATAAAATAAGTTAATGTTTGGTTCACAGTTAAGCCAAGTTTGAATAAAACATTGTGTTCTCAGTTCATCATATAATTTACATACGAGCAACATGTGATACTCATCCTCAACATAATGAGCATGGTTATTTAGACAAAATGGACAATATCTGAATTGTCGGTCAATATTTTGGTGGCGTCCTTTTTCAATCATTAAATTGTGACCAGAGCATCTAAAGTTCGCCAATTGTCTTTTCAATTTAAATGGCAGATGTATTGACAGATATCTCTCTGTATCTAGATGTGATTTAAAGTGCTTATAATAATTGGCTTTGGGTGAGTTTTCTTCTTGCGAGAGGATATTTAGCGTAGCTCGATCGTTGACTCTATCAACCAGTAATGCCATAAAGTTTGTATGATTTCCAATTTCTTGAGCAATCCACGCATATCCAAACCCATATTCAAACAAAACATCCTTAATACAGGTTACCCATGTTTTCCTACCGGCCTCGTCTAGTCTGCGTAGCATAAAATAACATTGTCTTGGATAACGCTCATTTGGCATTTGTAATAGTTTAGTCCAGTATTTTACACATTTGGTTATATAATGTACTGAAATTGGAGCCCTGCCACATTCGCGGAGCGGGAAAAAGTTAGCTACATTCTGGTTTAGACCACAAATACGTCTGCAAAAGTCTGTGTGCACTTTCTCAATACTGGCTGAATACTGATAGCCCCAAATTTCTGCACCATAACACAAAATCGGTCGGACTATCGTGTCAAATAATTTAAAAGCGTCTTTAGGGCTAAAGGTACCAAAGTATCGTTGCTGACTCAGAATACAATACACTGCTTTAGAAGCTTGTTTAGCAAGAGTAGTTCGCGTGAGAGACCAACACAGCTTAGGAGTGAAATATAGTCCCAAATATTTATAGTATGATACCACTTCTAATTTGATGCCATTAAAGTACCAGCGTTCGTAGTTACGCAATGGGCCACCGTTTCGAAAAACCATGACTTTAGATTTATCGGTGTTTAATTGTAGTCCACTATTATTGCAAAACGTTTCTATGGTATTTATATGTCTTTGTAAGTTTATAGCTGTATCTGCAAATGTTGAAACGTCATCGGCAAAAAGAAGAGCATACAACTGGCCTGTATCTTCGGATAAAAATATTCCATGAGTAGAACCGGATCTCAAATATTTTACGAGATCATTAACGTACATTGCAAATATTTTCGGAGACGTAGAGCAGCCCTGTTTGGTTCCAATGTCACAATTAAAGAAGTCAGTGAGTCCACCATTTTGTTGCGAGTTACCTTCACCTGGGACAGAATTCACTTTAACACAGTATTTAAGTTTTTCGTATATGGATTGAAAGATAGTCATAAATTTACCATTAACTCCATATCTTCGTAAACAAGACAATAACAGATGATGTGGGCAGCTGTCGAAAGCTTTACGGAAATCTACGTAAAACACGTAGATTCTACCCCTTTTTACTGATAGATACTTTTGGATAATAGACTGTAGATTAAACAAGTTGTCAATAGTTGAATACCCTTTTCGAAATCCTGCCTGTGATTCATCAATGACGTCATTATCGTCACACCATGTATTTAGTCTTTTTGACAAAATATTTACAAATATCTTGCTTATGCAATTTGAGAGGGCTATAGCGCGATAATTATTAGGGTCGTACAGTGATCCTTTTTTGTGAATTGGTGAAATTATGTTTTCGCTCCATGAATTAGGAAAATGTCCACTATCGAAAATTTCATTGAATAAGCCAACCAAATATTCTGCCACTATATTGGCAGTGCTTTTAAACATTTCGCAACATATGCCATCTACTCCAGGAGCGCTTTTAGATTTCAATGAAGAAATGCTTAACATAATTTCCTCTTTTGTAATTGGAGTATTTAAGTAACTCGCATCTCTCTCCTCAACAAGATTATTGATTGGTGGTGGGCTTGAAGTCCTTAATATATCAGCGCTATCTTGTGTTGTGAATAAATTGCGAAAATAAGCAAACCATTCGTCCCCGTTTATATAATTCGTAACACTCTTTATTATCGGTTTTGCCCTTTTCAGTGTTTCCCAGAATTGTTTTGGATCGTTACTACTCGCAATAAGGTTTTCGCGTCTTTCCTTTTCGCATTGTTTTCGTTTCATTTTGCAGGTATTTTTAAATTCATTTCGTTTCGCAACATAATGTTCGAAGTCGACTGATGCACTAGTGTACCGAAATGTTCGTAAGCATTTATACTTTTCGCTTTTTAGCTTGTTGCAGGTACTATCCCACCATTCAGGCTGAATATCACTATCATGCACGCACCTGCGTTTTTATACAATACCATAAAGTCCGATAACTTACTTAGTATGTTTTCTCTAGTGCACGTTCCAATAAAATCTGAATATAATCTAGTAAATGTTTGTAGAAAGGCTTCTTGCAGATCATTCTTCCATTTATACTGGTAAACTGTTTTCAGTTTATTATCACAACAGCGGCTCTTCTCAAGAGCAAAGCAATGTGTACAAAATAGTGGGAAGTGATTTGAAAAGTCATCTGTTCCGACGCCGAAATCCGTTACAAAATCGAATATAGCCGTTGACGCTATGAAATAATCAACAATACTTAGTCCGTTATTTGCCGTGCACGTGATTTCACTTTTAGTATCTTGAAATAATCGGCCATTTAGAATATGCATATCTAAGGTGCAACACATTTCTATTAATGACTTACCTTATTTATAGTACTGTCTTTATTGTTTTTATGCATTTCAAACGTATCTGCAGGGTAATCAGTTTCTCCGAATATGAAGTCTACTTCGTCATGAGGTATATAGTCTTTCAAATCACCAATTCGGGCATTAAGATCGCCCGCGACCATATAGTTAGCAGCGGGGTGATCCGTCATGATATTTCCTATATTGTTACTTAGAAGTTCAATGCCATCTGTGTCGACTGATTCGTAAATAGGAGATCTCTCCGGTGAAACATAAGCGAATATGATGATTAGATCTTTATCCATATGCCCAAGCGATCTCAAACGAAGAACAACACAGTTTTCGAAATGACTGTATAATCTCTCCACATAATTACTCAACCATTCTTTTATATAAACAGTAACCCCTCCAGACCCTCTTTTATTTTTACTTTTTCTAATATTGATATATGCCATATAACCTGGAATCATAAAATGTTCGTCTGCACGAGTCCATGTTTCGCATAATGCCAAGATATCGTATTTTGAGCAAAAATTATAAAAAGTCACGTCTCTATCATATTTATTTAATCCTTGTATATTAAGAGAACATAATTTCACTTTTAAAACATCGCTATTTACAGTTGTGTATCGTGGGTCTTGGCCACTCTGCTATTTGCTAGCCTGCACAAAGTTGAAAGTTTTATGATTGCAAACATTTCATGTATTTGTAGTTTATATAACAGTGATTCATTTCACAGTGCAAAAATATCTATTTTACAGGTATTAGTGACATAACTTTAAGACGGGTTTTTAATTATTTAACATGCCAGTTAGTTATGATAATCATATCGACCATGATTAACATTATTAAAATTGATGTATGTAACAAGTAAAAGCATGTAAAATTAAATGATCTGGATAAATTATTTGTTTCATAAATCACATAAAATGATTATTAAATTTAATGATACGAAGTAAATTTATTATTAAAGCAGGGATTTATAAATTAAAAAAAAAACACATTCTAAAGCTAATAATATCAGATCACAATATCAGCTATTGCTTTGTATAACTTTTGCTTCTAAGCATCGATGTCATAGAGATTTTTCTTTGATCTCTTTATCAACACCGTTATTTAAACGGTGACAAAACAAAAACGAGCATTCATGAGAACATCTTTCCGATATTGCTGTCATAATTCTTTTTAATCGTATACAGTATGAAGTTTTAAAAGAAAAACAACAACAACATTTTAATTACATTGGAAAAAATGATTTTACATTGTTATATAGAATTACTGTCTGTGGATATAACTTATTTCATTGGTGGAAAAGAAAAAAGTATAAGAGCAGACGTGGAATATTAGTTATATGTGCAAAGAAGTAGGCGAAGTCGCAGAATGATGATGTTACTTTTATTCACCCTTTTCAGGTATGAAATACTTATTTTTATTCGACATGATTTTTTATGGTTAATTTATGGTGATATTTTGCTAAATATTAGTAATTTTTATTATGCTACTTAAATACAAATGTCTAACTAATTCTAACAAAAAAGCGGTTTTAATTAATAATATAATTAGTTAATATAATATTGTTATTGAATTTAAAGATATCAAAGTATACTCTCTGTCGGAGTAGCATTTTTCGTTTTAATATGTATACGTTATTTTAATATGCTATATAATACAATCTGCACTAAAGTTTAATTCATATAAAGGTAATGGTTTCTTAAAACAATTTTTTATAGAATCTGAAAACACAGTCATGAGCCGTAATATCTCACTTAATATGTAACAATGTTGTGATAACAAATACCATGTATCTTAATACAAGATTAAACCAGAAACAGGCAGCAATACATTGTAATCATTTGCAAAACCTTTTTTTTAAAGTACATTCATACGAAAGCAATTTTTGTTTTAATTAAAATTTGTTAACACAAATAATAAGAGCAATTAAGATTGTTAAAAAGTATGACATCAATTTTGCAAATAATACTTTTTCGAACTTACAATATTGATAAATTTTTATTTGAGCATTACATTTATGATATAAAACCATTAAAAAGTGATACAGGATCTTTAAAATCACTAGCGCCATTGATCTATTATAACATTTTTCCTTACTATTTTTATTTTGAATTTATTCTACAACAGCAATTTTGCAAAAACATGAGTGAAATTTGTTACAATTTTAAGCGGTTTCATTTCATTTTAAAAAGCCTTTTAAGCAATTTACAAAATATTATGTAGAAATTGGGTATCATTATTTCTCAATTACTGTTCATTGTGCTATGTGATATTAAGAGAAAACGATTTCAGAGAGCGTTTTTTTTCTGAGTATGACAAATTCATAAAGAATTTGATCAATAATTATGTAAGGCTTGAGAATCAAACTTTAATAAGGAAACCATTCAATAGATAAGTTCGCCTCAAATTCAAGCACTGATTTAAATCTTACTTAAATATATAACAATGTATTTTATACTTAAAATAGTATGAATGGCTTTTTTTCATCAATATGCATTTGTATTTTAATAAGATATACTTTGGCAATACCAATCTCTTTATTTGACAAGTTTTTAAAAAGTTCCACTTTAAAAAGGATAACGTTTTTCGAGATAATTTTTGTTTACAGTTCTTATTTCTCTTGGGTTTATTTTGCGATATGCTTTTATTTACATGCTATATTTCCTTTATAAACGTCATCTTACATTTATGACTGCAGAGGCATTGCAACATTCTTATATTAATCAACAGTAAATATATCATTCAGTTTAAGCATCATTTTACTAAAAATGCAATTAATTAGAGTATAAATGAAACTCTATTATTTTTTTATTTTCATGTCAGAAGTAGCATTTCTCATTCACTTATAAATATCGATAAGATTAAATCACCTAATTTTTAATCATAACATTGATATGTTGTATTTCGCTTATTGTCTTACACTAGTTAACGGTTTTTTTTTCATTCTGATGTAAATTAATGTAAAGAAAACATTTAAATAGAAAAGAAGAAGACATTTTTAATATCATGTTTTTTTTATTTAATCTTACACAAGCTTTTAAACAAAAAATAAAAAAATATTCTTAATGTATGATATTATATTTTGCCAAATATGTCTGTAATACTATATACAGAAAGTATGCAAACGCTTGCCAAGAAAGAAAGTTTGTAAATCCATTAATTACGGAATAAACTGCTCTGTTAGAATATATTAACACATGTTTAATGATACTGTCATCTGGACACTTGCTGTCAAAATATATATATACCAGATATTGCACGTACGGTCCTAGGTTTATGTTTATAATAATGCCATTTATTCAGTTAGCTAAATGAATGGCGTATTTCTGAATTGTATTTTGACCGGTTCAGCATTTCGTCCGATGTAAATATACCATGGTATAATATAAATGATATTATCTACCAAGATAATTTATATAAATATATAATATACCCAAATATTAATGGTTTAATGTAAATACTGATAATGAGTAACCAACGGTTAATTTCTGTGTTGATGTGATGTTTGAAAATCAGCTGTTCAAAAAATGCTGTCAGTATGCATTTCATAAAAATTGGATCCATTTACGTAAATAAAAAGCAATATTTATCTTGATTACCAAATCGATATTTAGTAGATTTAATATATGGAGTGATCATAGTATGAACATTCAAAGAAATGCTGATAAATAATTTTCTGTCAATTAGTCCAATATATAAATGCAAAATAAGTCTGCATGAACTGAGCTTAAATGGTAAAAGGCGTCATACCACCTAAATAGTGTCAAACATCGTAAACAACAAAGACATAGTTTACTTACATGCACGCAAATAATTTATTAGAGGTCATACATTGTCTAGCTCACTACATCTTAATAAATATGTATGTAATATTTTTTTTTGAACCTGACAATTTATGTATGTAAAGTATATAGTTTTTTCACTGTGCTGTGGAATGCATAAATCCCTGACCTGTCGAATTCTTATTATCAGATAAGTGGATACAATTTGAATTTCTCCAAAGCATATTTTTAACAAAAGAGCACATGTCAATGTTTGCGGTTAAATCTATTGTTATTCAAACAAATGGTCAGAGTAGGGATATATGAATATATCTGAACAACACAAATGTTATTTAGTGCGTCTGATAAAGCCAAGGAGTATTTGCATATCTTTATTAATATTTGATATCATGTCAGAGAAATTGTTTCTTTCAGTCTTAGAACAGACCTTCATCTTTTTATCATCTACATATTCGGTACATTACCTTATCAATTTATGTGTAAAAACATGTTGCAATACTGTATACCAGGTTCTTTTCGCGAACGTCAAATTTCGCGATTTTGGCAGCAATTTAATGTAAGCAAATCTTATACATACCGTTTATCAGGTTGTTTTCGAGTACATCAAATTTCGCCATTTTGGCAGTAATTTAATGTAAGCAAATCTTATACATACCGCTTATCAGGTTATTTTTGTGTACGTCAAATTTCGCGATTTTGGCAGTAAATTAATGTAAGCAAATCTTATTTAAAAGATTTTATTGATTTGTATTCTTATTTCCCCGTGTTTTGCCTAGCAAAGAGACACCAGTCTATTTGTCTGAGATTAATCTCATTGTTTTATTTTATTTTCAAATTTGATATAATCCTATTTTGCTAAATTTCTGTTTTGCAATGAACCATCAATAGACACAAGACTCATAATTTTAGATAAGTACATTTACAACATGATATGTAAATAAAAAGTCAGCACACATTTGACCTTTATTTTAATTAAAACATACATTTGTTGTTTCAAATCAAATCAATTTTAAATTTGTATGCCTCAAAATGAGCCAAAATATTTCAAGAAAGTCAAACTTCAGAAAAAATAAAGATTTAAGAATTTATTTACATGTTATATGTGATAAATTACTGACTTTGCAGTATTTATCACAATATTTCTACTGCGCGACTAATGCAGTAAGAACTATTTTATGGTAATTGACGTGGATTGCAGGTGCCGTTTACAATGTGAAAATTACATTACTTTCTAAGCTCGCTGCACATTATTTTACTTTAAGATACATTTTAAAACTTTTCATGAAAATCTGCATGAAATTGGAGGCATTCTGTTTTAAGGTAATGATACCCCCACCCAGAATGTATAAAAAATGTTTAATGGAATATAAAATCATGACGGAAATGTACAAAAATGTAATGCAAACGAGGCTCTCTAATTAAAAAAAACAAAACAAGACTGACATGACATTTTGTTTCTAGACAACATACGCAGTTATAAAAGCACTAAGATTTAAAATGATAGGTTTGCAGAAGATAAAAATACCTTTTGTTTTTGAAATGTTTCACTTGACGCCATTAACTTGTCTCAAATATGTATTAATACTTTCACATATTGTTTATTTCTTTTCCATTACTTCAAAGGCGTTTAATTTAGGCGGAGACATGCCAATTTCTAAACAGGATAAATATTTTCTTTGCAGGAAGAGTTAGAATCATACCAGACTTAACTATAACAGATATTATTTATAACATAAGATTTATTAAAGCAGTAAAAGCGACTATAGAATAGTTATAAATTATGATAGCAATATAATCGTAAAGCTATTATAGGATTTTTTTCTTTTGGTCTCAAATTTGTATATATTTTAAAATTGTCCTTAAGTACCCAAATGCAGTCATTCGTATGTATAAAATAAAGAATATGAAATTAAACATATGTACAACTAAAGGATATAAAAATGTGAAACAATACGAGTATGCATGTTTTATAACAATAAAATTGTATTGCGAACCCTTTAATTACATTTTTGTGGAATCTTTAGTATGTTTCTTTATCTTAAAATAATAATAATAATAATGATGATGAGGATGTTGATGATGATGATGATAATAACAAAATCGCCATAAAGCTCATAATATTATGATCTATTTCTTAATATTTTCACTCTAAAATGCCATATTCGGTCATAGATATGACAAGTTCTATAAAATAAGTACTTTTTAGTCCCCTACCGGTTTACCGGAGGGGACTTTAGATTTACCCTCCGTCCGTCTGTCCGTCTGTCTGTCTGTCCGTCCGTCTGTCCGTCCGTCAGTCCGTCCGTCCACAAAACTGGATCCCGCGATAACGCAAAAAGTACTGAAAATATTTTAATGAAACTTGATATATGGATAGATGGCAGTATGGAGATTATGCACGTCTTTTTCTTTTCTTCCTATGTTGAAAATTCTGGTTGCTATGGCAACAAATAGACTGAAAATATGACAAATTTTACACATAAACTGGATCCCGCGATAACGCAAAAAGTACTGAAAATATTTTTATGAAACTTGATATATGGATAGATGGCAGTATGGAGATTATGCACGTCTTTTTCTTTTCTTCCTATGTTGAAAATTCTGGTTGCTATGGCAACAAATAGACTGAAAATATGGAAAATTTTACACATAACCTGGATCCAGTGATAACACAAAAAGTACTGAAAATATATTTATGAAACTTGACATATGGGTAGATGGCAGTATGGAAATTATGCACATTCTTTTCTTATCTTCCTATGTTGAAAATTCTGGTTGCTATGGCAACAAATAGACTGAATTTCAAGATTTCTTATTCTAGTTTTTAAGTTTTTTCACTATAAGTTCTTTATTTCTTAAGGTATTTTCTTCAAACTTTAAATATAAGTTGCTTGTCATCAACCACATCATATGTGACAAGGTTTACAACTCTAGTACAAAATTTATCAGAATTACCTCCCTTGAACTTAAAATTTTCATGAAAAAAAACATTGTTTTTTTTAATAACTTCTTTTTCTGAATGTATCTACTTCAAACTTCTTATAAATGTTTCTTATTGTCACTCAACATTTGTGAGTGTTCAATACTCTAGCAAAGACTATTTCCAAATTATGCCCCTTTTGAACTTAGACTTTTTTTTTGAGAAATTTGGTAATTTTTACTCCAACTTCTTCAATCATGATAGGATTTTAAAAATGTTATATTTTGATAACAGGGATGTTTAAAAAATAACTTTAGAGTGTCCTTCAGTCCGTCTGTCTGTACATAAAAACTGTTTCCTGCGATCACTTTTAAAGAACTTTTTCAACAAATTTACTTTAAATAGGAACCTAAGTGAATGGCCCTTCAGAATGTTGCTTGGGCTCTTACCGGTAGGGGACTTATGGATTGCTTGCAATACTATGATAATTGCTTGTTCTCCAAGAAATTTATACTGTTTGTGCTTTAAACAAATACATATCAAAATACCATCTTAGAATAAGCAAAGACTTATGATCTGCCAAGATTAAATAAGTTATTTTAATGATTATTGTACGGGAATAAATGTTCCTGTCATGACCCTATGCAAATAAAGAGCAAATAAACAAACATTGAACGATTTCTCTTTTTAAGGAACGTTTACCTGTCAGATTTGATTAAACACATAACTGTAACATTCAATTTACTTGTCTCTTTCAATTTTTCAAGTTACAAATTGTCTTTGCTACCGCGCATTTGGAACAGTTGGACTTAAAAAGCTGTGCCATTAATTTAAATAGTTAGTAGATTTTCTTCAGTTTAGATGAATGATATGCGATCATAAACATACTTTTAGCTCTGAAATAAGAGCAACCCGGAGCAAATAAAATACACATTAACAGGTAATAGTTACAGATTCTGTTTGATTGAGCCTGGTTTATTTTTTATTTGGTTCTTCGGGATCATTGATGCCAGCACTATTAAGTGTTGAGAATTGAGTACCGCTCAAGCCGGTGCTAGGGGGCGTGAGGGATGTTGCACTTATTCAGTATCCGTCATGTACAGACTCAATCAAACCGAGTCTGCAATTCTTATGTTATTTTGTTATGAGTCCGAGGGATCACTTTGTTTCCAAATTTTTAATCTAAATCTTGTATTTAAATGATAACGTCACATTTCGCACAACGCCCGTCTCGACGTCTGAATTCAGTTAAACACTAAAAGCATTTAGTATCGCGTACGCCTAAACAATGCATGCCATTTAAATATATGATAGTGAAGAAGTATATTATTTCTTTGATAAGATACAATAATGTTTAAGTAGTTTATTATAATGCAAGTGATGGAGTGCAAGTTTCAACATGTCTTATTGAAGCATGCTTGATTCATAGTATTTATCCAAATAGCTAAAATAAAACAGTAACATGTAAATGAGCCATGTGAATTTTATCTCGGGAGTTGATTTATTTGCAGTTATTGATATTCTTTATTATTGTTTCATTTGTGCATTTATGTAAAAATGACTAACAAATTTATTTATATCCATAGCTACACTTAAATGATGATTCAAAAGTTCTATATATATATATATATATATATATATATATTTATATATATTTATTTATTATCGTATATACATGTATACGACATGTTTTATCAAAGAGTATATATAATGGCATGTTATTATCGAATTGTATATACGGCATGTTATTATCAAATTGACGAGTATAATATTATGTTCCATAATGTAATTATCGAATTGGACGAGTATATATACGGCATGTTATTATCGAATTGGACGAGTATAAATACTCATGTTATTATCGAATTGGACATGTATATATACGGCATGTTATTATCGAATTGAACACATATATATACGGCATGTTATTATCGAATTGGGCGAGTATATATACGGCATGTTATTATCGAATTGGACACGTATATATCGAGGGCTCAGCGCAAGACTATTCTAACTCAATATTTTTCAGAAAATGGTTTTTTGACATTTTCTTGTATAAATTCCTTCAATACATGTTCTGTTAAAAAGACATAATTAATTCCCCACTAATTTTAAAGTTTTACACATTTTAAGAAAATATTCTATCTGGTGATATAATATATTCAGTGCAAAACTATTCTAACTCAAGTTAGAATAGTTTGACAATCACTTTTAAGTTAAAAGCTTGATATTCTTTTGTGCAAGACTATGCTAACTTCAAGTTAGAATAGTCTAGCGAAATAAAAGATGCTGTTAACAGGAATTTTTGCTATTTAAACTATTCTAACTGAAAATAAACAAAGTTTGATGATGTCATCACAAGCTTTGATGATGTCATAAATTACAAGAATATTTATGACACTTTTTCTTTGATCATATTTTACAGAATTTTACAGTTTTAAAACATATTCTGATGCGTTTTTTGCCTGTCTTTCATTGTTTTCAAGATGAAGACAATTTGATTCCTCATTTTAATATTTATACATAGTGTAATCAATTTCAAACACTTGTAATTAATTTATTTTACTGACTGAATGGCATTTCAAATTCTCTGTACAAAGAATAAAAAAAAATCAGAACTCAGTATTACACAATTTTAGAAATTTTTTTCCCTTTTTAGTCTTTGTTTATAGTAATGATGAATATAAGTTGCTTACATTTAAAGATTTATGGTTTATCGCCAATCAAGTTCGCTGGATGGAGAAAGTGTTAAGTGCTCCTGAGTACTGGCTTTCAGTAAATTTCAATAAAACAACAGAAGAATAAAACAAGCTTTATGTCAATACGATTATGCAAAAATCATCTCTGAATTAAATCCAATTCAAAAATAAAAAAAATATTTCTTTGAATGAAGTGTTGCCAGTATGCACAAATTATTAACCTTTATTTAGGAAGTTTTGAGGTGTATTAAACCGTTCAAACCTACTTGAGTTAAGAAGACCACTGTAAAATACCCATATCTTGACCAAAATACACTGTTTCAAATTATTTGTGTGTGTGTGGACAATCACAACAAATAGGTAACAGGGCAAATTACCTCAGTGATGAAACAGAAATCATTCACATCCATATGGTGTATGTTTTGAGTCCCTTTGTTCCCATATTTTCTGTATGTGGAACATTTGAGTGTTTCGAGGTAAATATCATCATTATTATACCAATTGTGCAATGAATACTTATGTGATGGGATGTTTTCAAAATATTATTTAAATACGCATATGGGAGAAGAAAAAGGAACAACCAAAAAGGCAACAATATGCCTGTAACAGTATTAAAACAGTATATAATATCAAATCCCGGGATAAAGTATGCAAAATGGGCGATAATATTTTCTGACAATCAGTGTTTAATATGAAAGCATGCAGTTTTTATAGAAAGGTCTTTTCCAGTCTGACTAAAGTTGAGTCTGATCTACTTATTTCTTACATGTAGATCTGATTGCCCCCTTATTTGTTTAATCTTCATTGCGATTTGGATTTCCCAGGAAAGCTATTTTTAGCAATGAAATCAAACCGTCCTTTACGTATAGGATTTATAAGACGAAGTATCAAAATATAATTTTCTGTTAAAGTAAACATACCCGGTAAGTATTGTTGATTTTTGATAGAAATAAAAATTGTTGAAGTGATGTGAAATGAACTGGAAATTAAAGACTGAATTTATAATGTGCATGCAGTTTACCTGCTGGCTATATGGACAACACCATGTTTGTTCTTGAAATTGTGAAAATGACCTACTCAGTAATGGTTTTCCAGCCATTAAAATTAGAAACCATATCGCTTTCAAAATTGTAAAAGCTTGCTGATGATTGGCTGTTTGAAAGGTTATGAGAAGGCGACAACCAATTGGTGGTCATCAGATCCTAATGTGTAGTGTTAATTAGAAGCTGATTTTAATCAGGACATCCTTAAGATTCATATTATTCCAGTTCAAATAGCATAATTTAAGTTTACAAGCCTGTACATAATTGTTCTCTTTCTTTGTATTTACAAAAGTATACTTTATAGTACTAGATTGATAATCTAGAAATACAATTTAGAGTTATGTGCTTATGAATGTTGAATTTTTTTAATTTTTAATTTTGAAAACTTCCAAAACTTTCACTGAATTTATGTATCTTCAGCACCCTTTATTAATATAGTAAAAAATTATTTTGTTTTTGAGGATTTATTTCTTAAAACAAGGATTGTTTTTACCAAAGCAGATTCTTTTACATTTATGACAATTAAGTAATACTATAATATTATGAAAATTAATCACTACTAAAATGTATCTTCTAAATTTTTAAAGAGTTTCATTAAATTTTGTGTTTTGTATTTAAATACACTTTTAGAATGTCAGTTTCTAAGAAATTGTAATCTTTGATTAGCAAACTTTGTAAAATCAAAGTGTTTTCCTGGTGCATAATTGTCAATTTTATTATATGTTTCAATAGTGTCGATCATTTATTGAACATATATGCATAAATTACCAGTACAAATGTTAAAAGAATAAAATGTTTCCTTAGATAAAATATTTCAGTCATTTTAAAGTGGGGTTTAGTTTATTAGAAGATAAGATTGAAACCTATTATAAAATGAACACCCAAAGCAATAATTTGACACAGTCACAAGTGAAAATATAACACTGCTGGTGTTGACAAATAAATTAAATGAAATATTATTTGACCTTACATGCAAAATAAACAAATTTTACATTTATTTCATATGTTTTTAATGGTGTTAAGGCACTTTGATTTTTTTTCTGTGTATCATCTTATATATTACTTTATCACATTATGTTTATATTCAAAAACTAATTCTGTAGTATTTTCATTAATTTTGTTTGATTGCGCAAATATTAAAGTGCTTCTCATCATATATCACATTATACTTATAACTTAAGTGTATTTCTCACAATATTTCCATTTATCATATGCTTTTCAGTGGACAGTGAAATTATAAAATATCATTATCACAGTAGCCAGACTATATCTGAATGCGGATGAAAAGAATATAACTTAAAATACATAAAAATACTGAATACACACCATTATGAGTAAAATGTGCTTGAATACGAGAAACACATAAATATCTAGTTATCTACATAGTCATATCAATTCAAAAATGTATCATAATTTCGTAAAAGGTGACAGGATTATTTTTCAACAAGAAACTATGTGACATCATGATTTTATGACATCATTGATGAGAGCGCATATCGTTATTTGGCAAAAGTCAGGAAAAAAAGATTAAAACCGATAAAAAGGATGGAATGAATAGAAATTTTTTTTTTATCATGCAATATCATAATATATTTGTAAATTTATAGTCACAAAACAATTTTTCTATAAATTGAATTAATGATATTATGATATATCTTTTAAATTTGCAAAATGTCTAATGTGTTAGTAAATAACTTTCAGTAACATTATGTATTTTTAACCAGTACCTATTTAAATTAAAAATAATAAGAGACTTAAAGCTGCATGTCTGCAGATGAACCAAAATATTTCAATAAAGCCAAACCAAACAAAAGTATTCAGATTTTAAGAAAAGTATAAAGATTCAAGATAAAGGTTATAATTTCCATGTTATGTGCGAATTATGACCGATTTTGCAGTATTTTTCAACCTTAGTTCTATTGCATTACTAATGCAGTAAGGGCAATTTTAGCATATTTTGACCTCTTTTTGGTAATTAACACGGGTTGAAAGTACTGTTTACAATTTTCTTTTTTCACTTCACAATGTTTTACTTTATAATACATTTTCAAATATTTTATGAAAATTAGCATAAATCTGGAGGCATGCAGCTTTAAAGGATAGTAAAATTCCTTTAATGGAGGGTTAAAGCAGTCCTTTAATTGTGCATCAACAAGGATGCATTCACAGCCCAAGCATGCATGCAATGCTTTCTAGCACAAAGTACCATATGTTCATAATTTTATTTTTTGCGTCATTGCATTCAGTTAATTTTACATGGTGCCCTGAGTCATGCATATAAAAAACTTGCAACAAGGGCTTTTGCCTCAACATGGGGATTAATATTAAGAATCTGCAGATTTCACTTTTAAGAATTTGTATAAACACAAAAGATATGACTAGAATGAAAATTATTACCCCATTAGTGTGTTTGTATGAGATAATAAGTCAAGGTTGCTATCACTTGTACCTACTATATATTTAAGTAGGGTATAAATTACTTATAATTATGCAAATATGTAACAATATCAAATTATAGTTATATATTATGGTCTTAGAACAGCCCAAAACCCTCAAATATATCCCTTAAAAAATATTATTTAAGAAATTAATTTTACTTTCAAAAAAGTAAACATATATTCTAACTTGATAGATAAAAGATATTCTTAACTTTCAAGTTATTGCAAAAGTAATCTATCTTAAGATAGAATAGTTTTGCACAAGATTTAGAAATCAAAGGGACATATTTTATAGTGTTAAAGTATTCTAACTCAAGATAGAATAGTTTTGCACAATAAATATTCTGGAAAAAGTAGCTTTTCTAGTGCAATACTAGGCTATGTTAACATGTAGGCAATAAAATGCATATTTTACACTTTTCTTGAAAAAATGAACATGTACACAACTTACTTCTATTTTTTGATAAGGTTGGTTGTGAATTTTTTTTCAAAAAATGAAATCAAAATAAAATAACATATTTTTTCCCTTTCCTGAAATTTTTTCAAAATACAAGTTAGAATAGTCTTGAGCCCTCGATATACGGCATGTCTAAATATTTGACCTTATTTATCCTCCAGTTTTCTGTTGTTTTTTTTTATTCTAATTGATATTCTTGACAAACAATTATCGGTGTAAATGGTATACTTCTTAATTTGACATACCATTAAAATCTATTTTTTTTTCTCAAAACAAATATGCAATAAATGAGATACGATGAAAACGAACAAATATAAATTACTCATCCCTTGATTAACACACATAATCATTCTAAATAATTATTGCGTTTTGCAATTCAAGTTCAGTTTTTCTACTTTTATTTCATCCTCCTGAACGTTATCATCATATCGTAAAGATTTTCATTTGTAAGTGAACTTATTAACAGTGTTAAACATAAGGTTTCTATAGCCATACTTTGTTATGTTTTAAACTGCAATAGCTATACTCTGTTAAGTTTTCTTTTTAAATTAAACTGCAAATGAAACCTTGCAAAAAAAAATAATTTGTATATATATGGCATGTTATTATCGAAGTGTATATATACGGCATGCTATTATCGAATTGGACAAGTATATGTACGGTATGTTATTATCGAACTGGACGAGTATATATACGGCATGTTATTATCGAACTGGACGAGTATATATACGGCATGTTATTATCGAATTGGACACGTATATATACGGCATGTTATTATCGAATTGGACACGTATATATACGGCATGTTATTATCGAATTGGGCGAGTATATATATATACGGCAAGTTATTATCGAATTGGACACGTATATATACGGCATGTTATTATCGAATTGGACACGTATATATACGGCATGTTATTATCGAATTTGGCAAGTATATATACGGCATGCTATTATCGAATTGGACGAGTATATATACGGCATGCTATTATCGAATTGGACACGTATATATACGGCATGTTATTATCGAACTGGACGAGTATATATACGGCATGTTATTATCGAATTGGACACGTATATATACGGCATGTTATTATCGAATCTGGCAAGTATATAGACGGCATGCTATTATCGAATTGGACGAGTATATGTACGACATGTTATTATCGAATCGGACGAGTATATATACGACATGTTATTAACGGATCGGACGAGTATATATGCGGTATTTTATTACGAATTGGACGAGTATATATACGGTATGTTATTATGCTTCTATGCACACGTTTAAAACATTTTATTAATTAACTGTTCAATATTAGGCACGTTTTCACTTCAACTGTAAGGCTTATATGAAGTTCACCACGACATTATGAACATAAATCAAGGCCATTATGCAAAGAGTACGGTCTTTATGAGAAAACTTGGCTAATATGAGTTTGGAGAATTTCTGCTGTCTCTCCGGCCGATCAGCATGAAACTGCTTTTTTATCATTGAAAAGAAATCGCCATTTTGAATTACTGCAAGGAAGGGTTCCGAGACATTTTTAAAACAAGAATCCTATTTGCAATACCTCACAAAAATGGAATTTTACAATTTTGTTATTTGTTGTTCACTAAGTACTTAACTTTTTTAGATTATGTGTAGTTAATTAATAAAATTGTCAATAATTAAATGTTTTCATAATGGCCTTGTTATTGAGCTTTAGACTGTCATATTAGCCTTCGGCCTTAGGCCTCATGCTAATATGACAGTCTTCAGCCCAATAACAAGGCCATTATGAAAACACTTAATTATTGACATTATACTAATATTGTCTTGGGCAAATTTTTAAATTAGACATAATAGAAGTTGGAAAAAAGATACAGAGAATCTTTTATATTAGAATAAATCTATAAATCTTGTTAGTGTTCATTACTTAAAGCAGTGAGACACTACAAACTGCTAAAACACCAGATTTAGCATTACCTAATGGCTTGTTACTAATATGTTGTTCAGAGAATTCCTGTTGTATTGATTTAGCCGTATATATAATCACACGTTAGCCCTCTAGACACGTCCGCTTGTGAACGCCGAATTCCAAAAAGTGTGTTTCTTTTATCTCTTTATCAATATCGTTCTTCAAGCGGTGACAAAAAAGCATCAGAGAGAACATCTATCCAATAGTGTTGATATAAAAAGGGAATTATTATAGCACTATCGCTCAAAGTTCTTATTTATTCAGCTGAAATTAGTTTCAAAGAATGTTAGGAGGAATGCTCATGTCAAAATGACTTAAGTAGAATAAGATTATTCCCTGGAGAGTACAGTTCAATGATATGATATATTTGAGCGAGTAGTATTTCGGAGTGAATAAAGTGGAATATAAGTCACACATGCCAATTGGTGAGGCATCGGACGTACTTGCACAATGATGATATTACTGTTATTTAACTTTTTCAGGTATGGATATTTTTAACATTTGATTAGCATGTATATATCTTAGTTGGCAGTGATTAATACTAATTTCCGAATTATCAAACATCGATAAAAATACTTATACGGCCTTAAAGTAAAATAAAACAAAATTTTTTTTTGGTGTTGAGTTTGTCTAAAGATTCAGTTATCATGGTATCTATTCTATTTTAGTATGTTCAAAGTGTATTGGTTCATAATGAAAGTTTTGTAAATAAATAATTTCGTTGACAGTATTTTATCACATGTGATAACAAACTAGGAAAGAATTATATATTGATGTTGTTGGTGAGTCTGGGATACATGCTCCCATATTATATAGTAGATAATAGATTGTTCGAGAATAAAATATAATTATTCATTATATTAATGCTCATACAAAAACACGTATACAATTAGATCATCAATAATGTTTTTCAATTAATACTCTATAAGAATATCCAAACGATATATATTCTATTTTTCATCAATGTTAGAAATTCTTGTATTTGCCAATTAAAGACCAATACACTCTTTGAAATATGGGTCGTTTTTGAACCATAGCATCGTATTTACCTGTTACACGTAACAACATCACATTTCCTTTGTACAATACATTCGTCGTAAAAACACTAAAGATTCTTATCAATCTTGAAAGACTTAGATGACTTTAGTCATCAACGGAATCAACGTTGAATTGCAAATTATTCGCAAATCTTTCATAAACAAAACAAAGAATATATCAAATCTTATATAAAAGATGATCATTTATCATCTATAAGGCTAATTATATTACATGAAAGATAGCCAAGCAAAGCTTTGTTTCATAATAAGAGCTAAACTATTCAATTAAGAATAAAAATATAGTTTTAATTTCCGTAATTGGTATTCTATTGTCATAGCAAACAACAACAACAAAAAATGTATATAAAGCTGCGTATCAGCAAAATTGTCAAATCAAGAAATAACATTTACGATTAGAAAACAAAACAAATACTAAATAAGAATTTCAAGTATGAGATACGATGGAAAACAAACAAGCTTAAGTAACTAATTCATTTGATTAACATAGAATCATTGTAAAGAAGAATTTTATTGTGTTTTGCATTTTAAGTTCAGTTTTCCTTTCTATACTTAAAGCGACATTATGCTCATATTTTCATTGTCGAATTGAGCTGAATTGACTTTATATTTCAAGAGATTGACTGTTTAAATGATGTTTGACCAACAGCTAGATTATATTGGAAAATGTAAAGTATAAAATTTAAAATCTGCCTAAAATATAAAAAGACTACCCCACTCTTTTTAGAAATTGAACGTTATAGGTAAATTCTAAATGATATTTACTGAAATTTCGTATGAATCCGGTGGAAATTTATTGTTTATACGAAGTAAATTATTAAGTCAAAAGGATTATGTCAAAATGAAAATTAATTTTGACTTTCACCTGTTCACTCACTAGATACCCTTAGATGGGCATAATGTCACTTTAATACTTATATTTTATCCTCCTGAACTTTATCGATATATGGTACAGATTTTCATTTATCAACGTTGTTAAGCATAACGATTATATAGCTATACTCTGTTATGTTTTCTTTTTAAATTAAACTTCAAATGAAAACTTGCAAATAAATAATTTCAAAATATGTTCTCAAATATGACAAACTAGTATCAGGTTTTAATTTAAATCAGTGACTGATATGTTATCTGAACTAAAGATGGTATATCATTATCTCTAACACGCAAATATTTAATTAAAGACAACGATATTTCACAGCCTTTATGTCTCTATGGGCTAAATTATTGCTGTTTCATTGCATTATTTCAAAATTTTAATTACTTATTAGAAGTTTTTTTGTGTGTAAAATAAGGCAGTGGTTTAAAATCGCCGATATAGCCTATATAATAAGCATTCCGTTATTTAGATAGACGCATAAGAATAACTTGTAAGATAAAATATACTTCAGTAGTGCCATAAGCATTATGTTAATAATAAGCTCAGTTTGCATTGATGAATTAAAACTTCCACCATTCGTCAGGCTATCGAAAGGGCTGCGTTCTATGAGTATTGCTGTCCCTTGTTAATATTTACTTTTGTATACCATATTTTACGTTTCGTTTGTCAGTGCATATGTGTTATGGCATGTACACGTTGACATGTGGCATATTTATAAATAACTAAGCCAACATCTGTTTCTTTGCATAAGTCAAAATCAACTGGTTTTTTAAAAGGCTTCCACGTGATGAACGATATTTTTGTCTAGACACTTGTTGTCAGTACAAATAAGAAATAAGAATTGGGTTGCATGTTAGGCAGTCTGTCTTTAAGTACGAAAAATGGCTTATTTCTTTATTGAATTTGTATCGTGCAAGTTTATCCGTAAATGTACGTTAGTATTTGTGAAGCTTTTGAACAAATGAATTTAATTTATGAGTAGTCTATAAAATTGATACCTGCATTGGTCTATTACATTCTTATTTTGTTAAGTCTAATACTGATTGATGCAATTTATTGTTTGCACACCTTTTACGTACGAGTTCTTTTACAAATCAAAGTTCGTGTTATATCACAACAGTTCGTGTAACAAATCTTAATTCTTTTATTTTTAGCTTTATTTTATAAAACAGACAATCAACACAAAGTTACGAATATATAAAGGGGATGGAAGGAAGGTCAGAATGTCTCATCCTTCCGTTGTTATAGAAAGATTTTGTAATTTAATGCGTGTATTATTCGTAGACCTGTTGAATGTAGAAACTATAATATTTCCTGTCAAGATCTCATAATAGATTATTTTCTACATATGTAACGTACTTGTAACAAATATTTGCAAATTACGTATAATCCAAATTGCCAATATCTAACGCATGAAATAAATCAATAGAACAACTTGTTTTATATAACATTCTAGTTAAATATACAGTTGTCAGGTGTTTCTGCTACAGTTATTGTTAGGATTGTTATGCACTAACTGGTATTAGGCTTGCGTAATATGCAACAAAGAAGACACATTTTTTCTCACCGACATATTTTTATACTCGCAAAAAGTGTAACTTTTGCCCTCAAAACTCTAAATTTAACAATGAAGAACCCTCACTAACGCTCGCTTCCCTCGTTCTGTTAATTTCTAAAACACTAACAGTACGTTATGATGTTTACTTTGACTTTGAAACAGGCTATAACTGACCGGAAAATTTAATTTAATTTTCAAATATATCATTCAATGCTTATATGATGCAACAAAACAGATGGACTCGTCCGATTGAAATAGGGAGGCGGGGGCACTTTGTATACGTATTTACAGAAAACGAAGAAATAATCAAAACTAGCAAGAATGACATTTATTATATAATTCAGATACAAGTATAATGAGTTATAAACTAGTTGCATTTTTTTCTACTAAACTTTGTTCAATTATCAAAATTTTACTGCATTTTGTCGTCTGCTGCTTGTTACTGTGTTTAACTTTTAACCCAAAGTAAAACATCCGGATATCAAATTGGCGCTGTCCATGTAACATAATGGCGCGCTCCATATACATTCTGAATGCTATGGGCTTCTATAGTAACGTCTCAGTGAGCAGGAAGAATAACTATTTCAGAAAAATCGAAATAAATACATTGACAAGATCCACGACTTGTTTTTATTGTGTGTTTCATAATAATTATACTATATAGACATTTTATATAGAATGGCACACTGAATACTGATTAATATAAACCGGTGCGGTGTTTAAAATAAACATATTGCACCTCTCATTACATTTCATTAACACCTCCACTTAAGTTTCAACTTCTCTTTTATGCTCTTTCATTGATCACGAAGGATTTCTCCGTCGTTCCAGAGGACAATTATCTTAGCTTCGGAACGTAATTATTTTTATAAATTTTATTTATATAAAGATATAAACTTGTCATGTGAGTTCAGTACAAGCAATTATTCTACAGTATTAAAGCGAATAAAATTACAGCTTAATATCCATGTGTCTTATAAAGCAAGGAGAAATTCACATATCTTTATTATCATTTGAATGCATGTCAGAATATATTCCATTCATTCCTAAAGCAGACAGTAGACACTAGTCACTGTCATTTACATTATCCGTATAGGAAGCCACGTTTGTAATTATTGTCTGCGATACAATAAATGCGTTCGTACATTGTCAAGTCAAATATTTGTGTGAATTGGTAAATATTTCATTCTATACTTTTATGAAAAGGTATATGATAAAAATTTACCAGGAAACTGAGCAAAATAACAATAGAAGTCCCTGTCAGCAAAACAAGGTTGTAAATTTTACACACTCTTTCCGAAAATATTTTAACAAAGATGGCAGTAAATAAGCTTAACACTTGTTTGCCCTTTTCTAGAGAAAGACTTATATTATTCCTTTTTGAGGTTTAGCGTTCTTCTAAATGCATACACAATATACATATATCTTGATAAAGCCTTCTTAATAGAGACCGTTATAAAAAGTATCAATTAACTAATATATATGTATATAAAGCTTTATTGACAAATTGTTTGACCTATATTCCTATGTTGTTAATCTTTTCTGTCCCATTTATCATCCATGTTACCGAGAAATTGTACTCGAGTTTCCGCTGTAATGAAAACATGACGTTTGGTCAAGTGATGTCAAATATTTCATATGTTAATTGAATGGGATCTTATCCTCTTAGTTCCTGCCGAATTTATTAAAGAAATCGCCGAATTTATAAAGAAATCGGAATGATACTAAATAATTTTCTTTTAATGTCACATGAATAACTTTTAACAAATCCTTTATTGAAATGTAATAAAGGTTTTCTTTACTACCTGATAATTCTGAGACCCTTTATAGTACAATTTCTGATTATTGCTATGCAAAATCAATCATTCCCAGTTCGAACTTTTATTTACTAATTAGTTTAAGAACATTCTTTAACAATATCATTTCAACAATCGTATATATAAAATGCAAACATCAAGGAGTAATTAAAGACAGCTGAATCGATGGGTTTCTCTTTACACTACCTTGTGCCTATCTTATACTTGGAAAACAAGTTTTTTGTATCATTTAAATCTAAAACATTGTGACGGACATAACATAATAAGCTTTAATTTGTACTTTTAGTGGCATGAATTTAAGTGAAAGCTTTTATCTGAATACTTAATGTGTTCTAAAACACCACAGGAAATATATAAGGACGCTAGTACTTTATTTTTGAATACTTTATGTGTTCGTAAACACAAGCGGAAATATAAAAATATGTAATTAAGTAGCTAAAATTAGCTTGTTCTTTAACATTATAGAATATATGATATGTGATATACTTCAATGACCCGCGATCTATCTATTCCAGTGTACAAGTTCTTTTAGAATGTGTTTATTTGTATTATTATTTAAATCCGTATTATAGGATAGAAACGTTAATCCAGTAACGAATCTTCTTCATTTTTGTAATCGACTAGTATTAACAACTACTTTTTACCTAAACTTTAATATTTCAAACATTTTCAAAACCCGTCATATTTATGGTAATTAATCTTATGTCAGGAAAGGCCTTTATAAGCATTTTATGCTTTCGGATCTAATCCTTTTTCAGCATTGTATTGTATTATTTCACCATTGTATGTAAATCTTGTATGTGTAAAATGTTCGAAATAAAATATGTTTAAACTAACTAATCCAGTACGAATTATTGATTCTGTTTTATAGCACACATTGTGTAGAAAGTATATAACAAAATCACATATTTATATTCAAGTGCGTCTGGTAAAGCGAGAAGAAATTTACATATCTTGATTAATATTTCAGTGCATGTCAGAATATATTCCATTCATTCCTAAAGCAGACAGTAGACACTGTTATTTACATACTCGGAATAGATGGTTGTATATAATATTATTGTTTGTCTTATTAAACAAATGTTCCTACTTCGTCAAGTCACATGTCTATATGTATAAATATTCCGTGCTTCAATATAATAAAATTCTATAAAAGAACTGTTTTCTTTACCCTTAAAGTACGCCAAATAGATACAAACAATAAAGGTCATTGAGAACAAGTGTAGTTGCCAATTTAATACTTTTGCGAGAAATTTAAAGAAAAGATCAATCTGCGCAAATTTAAGTACAATATACACAACAATCGTACTTAGTGAATAAGTATCTTTGATTAATGATAAAAGAGGAAATGTAAACAAGTCGCACATCAATCAAATGTATAATTATTTGGAAAACTTTCTTCTGTATTTTGTAAATTTAACCAGAAAGGTCTTGTTCCAGGCACGATCCATAAATGAAAAATCTCTCAATTTATAAATGAAACGTTCAAAACATCTCCTTTAATTACAATAGTCAGATATGTTGATGTTCATTCAAAATAAGCATTTTATTTCTGGTACTTGTTTATATTCTGTTCTCTTAAAAAAATAATAGCCCATTTTGATGTGAAATGTATCAAATATGACATAACTTTTCATATCAACAAAATGCAAATTGTGCTCATTCAACAGAAACATGCTGTTTGATTAAAACCTCTTGTAAGAATTTTTATTTAATCTATTTCCGTCCATTCAGTTCGTCGTTTTTTGAGTTCTTTACGGATTCATTTCTTCTCTTATGTATTAAAAATTATAGATATTTGAACATCCTTTAGTAATCGAATTCACAAATTTTGTTAATTAACAAGAACTATCTATAAGTGTATTTCAGCTTTCTGTTTATTTCGAAAATACATATTATTTAATAACACTTAAACAAACATCGATTGAAGGTAAAGCAAATGTTATTTAACCTGATGATTTGATTGATAGAAGTTTTCTATATTTTATTATAAAGTAGTGAATTGTTACTTGTAAGCGGTCAAAATTTCGGAAAGTATTTTTACAGGATTATTGGTTCATCATGTTAGTTGATACTTAAATGTAATAGTCAAAGTATTTTCATGACCTTATATACATGAATCAAAATGTAACCTTCTTTATGCATAGAAACACTGAGGAGCCATTATAAGAATTATATATTGACCGATATTACTATGTATAATACTGTATGTTTGATTGACAAATTGTGTGACCTATATTCCTATGGTGTTTTTGTTTTGTGTTCCATTTATTTTTCTTGTAAAATGTAATTGTACTCGGGTTTCCAGTGTAATGAACACTTGACGTTTGGTGAAGTGATATCAAATATTTCATATGTTAATTAAACTGGATCTTTCCGTGGTGATTCCAGTTGACTTTATTATTAATAATCGATAAATCTCAAAAACATAATGCAGTTCAGTCAATTCACAGCAAATGAAACATGTCGACTAATTCATCAAACAGCTACAAGCTTTTTTAAACAGTGACGGATATGTTCCGATATTTTTTTTTCAGAAGATTCATTCAAAGTATGTAAATATACTTTTAGATGGCCTGGAGAACAGTAAAACAAAACAATTTAGCTTAACATGAATACACTAAAGCAATTGAGCATAGGTATGGAAAACTATATTGTAAAATACTTCTTTTGTATGTCTGTTTTTAAAAGTAAAAGTGCTTAAATTGTGTACATTAAAAAAACATATTTCTGAAATTCTATTTCAAACAAGGCAATAAATTAAATTAATGTAGAATGTTAGTTTAGTATTCAGAAGTTAATAGTACCGGCTAAAGTATCATTCAGATATTTTTCATCGGGGGACTAAACAAAACATATGCTTTGAATTTTAACTGGTTTCTATGTTATAAATAATGTACCTTAAACATTTCCCAAAGTCTTCATCTTAGTATTTACACAAGCCTTACTTAATCCTCACCATGCTAAATATCTTCAATTGACTTCTTCATCTCTCAATCTGGAAAATACAATTGATCATTTTAATGAGATTCAAAATATGTATTGACCTAACAGCAAACAGTCCATACCATGATCAAACGACATGAACTTGGTCAAAACTGGTTGCACGGGTTAAATATGTTGCCGTCAGCTAGAGTACTACATTAAAGACGTTAGAAAGTGTGTGTATAGAGCATGTTTTCAAGCCGGCATTGCGCTTTTTCCGGCCGAAGGCCGGTCTGTTTTCAGTTTGACTTCTGTATAATTTACAGGGAAGAATTGAATATAAGAAGTGTTTCCATTGGTCATTTTAAAACTACAAAATGAAACCCGGGAATCTCATTGGCCATTCTAAAATAAAATGTAAAGGATACTTCTTGTCATTCTAAGATAGTTTAAACTAAAATGTGAAGGATAGGTCTTGCCATTATGAAAAAAATGTAAAACAAAATTCTAATATACAGGATAGTTCTTTATCTTTCTAGTTAAATTGCTCAGATATTTAAGTTCTGCTTAACAAAACTTCTTGCATTCAGATATCATTACATGTTCTAGTGGACAGTTAATTTAACATAAGAACTTACTGAGTTTATTTAACACAAGACGTGAGTTTTAGATTTTGTCCAAAATAATGAGAAAAATATCAGAAATTATTGTACCCTTAGTTTATGATGTTCATTAAGTGTCTTATATATTATATGATTATTGATGTGTTTAATTGATATAATGTTTATGATGTTTATATATTTTTTACATATTAATCAAGTATTTATCCAAATTATTGCCTTACCTACTGCGTAGATGTTTGTGTTAGAAATTGAGTTCATTTACTGAAACGCGACAGGTTTGTTTAGAAACACATACAAACATGTTCATGGAAAACTAAGAAATACCATATGCAAGTTAACCAGCAAGTTAAACAGTTTTACTTCGGCCGAGTATCCCTTTTTTAAAGATACTACTTGTTTAATTATTTATACAATCACGGACT
This sequence comes from Ruditapes philippinarum, assembly GCF_026571515.1. Classification (NCBI taxonomy): domain Eukaryota; kingdom Metazoa; phylum Mollusca; class Bivalvia; order Venerida; family Veneridae; genus Ruditapes; species Ruditapes philippinarum. Next base: position 165,871 of record NW_026866109.1, on the reverse strand, counting down.
TTAATTACATGTAATTAAAAGCCGTGCTACAATTCATTGGTAAATATAACAATTTCACTTATAAATCCCATATTTACAATTGACAGTAATCATAATTTTACAGCCAAATAGGTTGAATCGACAAGGACAATAATGTACCGTTAATTCACATTATTCATTTCTATTTTGTTTAAACCTATTGCTTAATATATGTTTTACACATCTATGGACACAAACCATTATATTATCACATTTATTAGCCATTATGTTTAATTCATAAGTTAAGAAAAAGTTAAATAAAATAGATAAAACAAAATAAAATACAACAAAAAGGAAATTAAAAAAAATGCCAAAACATTATTATATGTAATCAGATTTATCTTAAAAGCTTATTTCTAATCTGATGTTCAGAAACTTTCTGCTGTATTGATTCAGACGTAAATATAAACGCGCATTACCCCTCTAGACGTCCGTTCGTAATCGCCGAATTCCTAGAAGTGGCTTATTTTATCCCTTTATCAATATCAAGTCTTCAAACGGTGACAATCTAGCTTCAGAGAGAACATCTTTCTGTTAAAATAAAAGGGAATTATAGTTGCATTATCGCTTTTTATATAATATCTAAGATAGCTGAAAATGGCTTCAAAAGGCGTACGAATGAACATGTCAATTGCACTATAACGTCAGTAAAATAAAATTGTACTTGTAATTACAGTTGGATATTAGCTAGAATGTTATTATATATATAAATGAGTGAACAATAGAAGGACATCGTCTAATTGAACAAGGATAAATAAGAAGCACACATACTCGTAGTAACAAGTAAGGCAACGGGAGTAGGTTCATAATCATGATGATGCTACTTTTATTTCACTGTTTCAGGTAGGATGATTTTATGTTTTCTATTGACCAATTGTTATAATGTTTCGATTTTTTTACATTTTTTTCAGCATATTGTGTTCACATTTGTTATTTCTTTTTTTAATGTAAATAGGCTGTTTTCGTGACTTGTACTTAGTATTATTATGTAAATTTAATACCATAGTAAAGAATATATACGTTAATGTCAATCAAGTTGATTTAAGAACTTTGATATGTGGTAAGACACATACCAAAAACCTATAAATAACACATTAATAATATTAATAATACTAATGAGAATTATAAATATTATTGTTGTGTGATATACGAGTAGAATTTGTAGTAATAAAAATTGTTTACCCTTGTATGACAAATGCGACATATATATATAAATATATATAATATATGTAAAATAACGATTAAAATATTAAAATATTTGACATTACACACCACAATGGTTAATAATCTTGCAAAACAACGTCAAACATATATACACATAACACAAATATTCCATCGAGCACCACTTTATTGTTTACTCAAAACAATTCATTTGATTGAAATATATCAAACTTACAAAGCCAAAATTTGCGGTTTGTTCAAAAGTAAAACATGCATGCAAATCATTTGAAATCACGGTTTAGAGTTTAACCATTAACAGTTCAGTATGATGTTCTGTAAGGGTCAGCAATATCAGCTTTAAGTAGACAATTTGAAGGATAAACATCATCATCAAATTTTCATCCTCATCAATTGTCCTAATGAGAATCTTAAATATCACTTTTTTGTGTTACGTAATTATATATGGATTTAATGTATATTTTTAACGGTTATAGTTTTAGTTTTTCTTTTCCATTTAAACATTCACGATCTCAAAAATATTCGCGAAATCAAGTTTTATGTCATCACTTATTTGGAAAATGCGTCCACTCTTAAACAATTTTTCCCAAAATGAAAATGCTCTCTTTTTGTTATTAGTTATTTGGAAATTAAATGGAAATGGAACCCTATATCCATTTTGAATTAAACGAAAAAAATCATACACAAACTATATGCTTGTAATGATTCTCTAATTATTGTTACAAATATTTGCGATTCAGTATTTTTATTTTTCACGTTTAAATCCTTGCAAATTTTGTAACAATATGCAGAAGTTCTGCATCATTACTTGTCACTCATTTTTCAGTATTTCAAATGGAATTCGGAGCAAACACCGGTCGATTTCAAAGCGTCTATTTTCTAAGTACGACATATCAATTAAGAAATGATGTATTGCAATTGAATGAAAACATGATAGACAGTCAAATGAAAACTCCTACTGGTAATATTAAATGAATTACTCCACTTTCATAGACATCATTTCATGCATGATTTATGTTTTCTTCATAGAAAGTTTTTAATACTTAAATCATTCATTAAATAATACTGATTTTAGATGCTTAAATTATTATTCTATAATTTATTGCTAAATAAATGTAAACATATCCATGAATATCAATAAACTTTCATGATTTGAAATCCCATGATAACAAATTTTGCGATGACGTATGTTATAATTTCTCCTGTGCTGTTCATTTTCTTTAGATACATTTCGTGAATTCGGTCAAAAAGACAAATGAATAGGATAAAAAAGGTTGCTAAAGGTTTTGCTTAACACATTTAGCATGTTAGTGTCAACAGTCAAGACATTCATCAATAACAACATGGACCTCTGTTCGCTTAAGTCAATACCAAATGTTTTCCAAACAACCTTTAAATATGATGAACGATATTTTTGTCTAGACAATTAGTGTCAAAACATATCATAATAAACAAAAATGAAATGCATGTTAAGCAATAATTCACATCGCCTATTCGAGGCAGTGCTAATATCAAAACATTTTAATGGGCTAAGTTAGGGATCACTGATTCTTATTTTTTGAAGTTGAAAAAAATAACACACAAAAAACACTTCATACTGATTCAGGCGATGGCGGGTAACCTGAGAGAGTGTGCATTTTTCGTTGGCTTTTATCAATAGAATCAATCTAACCGGGTGTATTGTCACCTGTTTCTAGCACATTTCTGTTATCTATAATAAATGCATTGTATTTTATGTCAGAATTGTTGATTTTTCATTAGGTGGTATGTATATATTAATCGTTAAAATTTGTAAGTATGTTTTTTCTGAACTTTGTTTGGAATAACTTCATTTATGAACAGCCACGCGAGGATAACAAACTATCAAATTGTGTTTAATGGCCATACCATAATATAAGGTATGGCCTCTATTTATTATTTTAACCAACAATACTTTAACATGTGCAAAGAATAGTACATACATCAATATTATGCAAATTAATACAATATAGAAACTACACATGTAGAAATATTAATTAATCGAATTCTACTATAACAGTAAGAAAAGTGAGGGTTTCGTAAGAAAAACGCCATAAAAGCTAGAATAAGGCTAGCTTTGTCCACAGCTTATATTTACTGTACTCTTTCTGTCAATTCTGTATACACCCGTTTTTGCACTTTTATCTCTATTTCCAGTTTCTATTTTAGACCATCCTTTCAAGTTATTGGGAGGACTTGTGTTTAAGTCTGTCTGATTAAATGAGGAGCTATTTGCATATCTTTATTGATATTTGAAAGCATGTCGGAATGTAATACATTCATTCTTACGGATGACTGTAGACTTTCCTCATCTACATAATTGCTGTAGCAACCTAATGTATAACAATAACATTCGCAATGCATGCATCTATTCTGGTTTAATCAAAGTTATGTTTTCTGATCGGAAATATAGCATTTTCGTAATTCTACAACGTATACAATTCTTCTGATATTTAAAGAATTTCAAATCAAGATTATGTAAGGATAAGAAAAGTTAAAACAGACTTTGGCGTATATTTGTTAGATTTATACACATACTGTTATTTATTATAGACTTAGCAGAAGGATTAACTATTTTTGTAATAATAAAACTGCACAATCTAAAGAAACCCCCACAACCACCCCCACACAGACACAACAAAAACTAACTAAAGAATAACGCAAGTCATCATAATTACAAAAGCAGAAATACAGAAAGTGTCTAATTAAAATGATTTCACAAGAGTATATTGTGTTTCTGTTTTTGTCTTAATAAAGTATCTTATTTGGCGCCAACGTATTTGTACGTGTCTGAAAAAATATACTTCTTGTCTAGTAGTTGTGTTCATGTCTCTTACATTACTTAAAAGACCATTTATCTTATTCGAGACATACCAATTGTGTGTGCATTATCGCTCGTTTTATTCGCTTAGAAAAGCTTACGTATAACTATTTAATCAATTTCATAAAAACTATATATTTTATACCAGACGTTTGTGTTTATAAAACTGAATATTAGTTTTATGAAATCATCCTTTGGCTTAAAGACAAAGCATTTGTTTCACACTTTTAAAACAATTTGCTTAACAAATAAAACATGTTTGATCTGTTTTCTTACAGTGCCTCGGTTGCATTTTTACGTAAACAATTTCGTCTTAAGAAATGTCATTGTATAAAACTTCATAATCACCTATAACTATATATGTAGTACCTATCCTTACAATCATATAGTAAATACTCTTATACTTGTATGGTATATACTCTTATAATTATATTGTATATGCTCTTATAATTATATAGTTAACAATTTTATAATGTATTGTATATGCTATTATAAATTATTATATAGGATATACTCTTATAAATATATTGTATATACTCTTATAATTAAAATGTAGTGTATACTTTTATAATTCACATTCAAGAATTATCATACCTTTGGAATTCTATATGTTTTGTAATTACTAGTATAAGTACTGATAAAGTTGTGATTCAAAGTCTAATGAACCAACCCTCTACTAAACTGAACACAAACTAAGGAGACATTGTAAAAAATGATTTCAGATAGCATTTCGTAGATATGATTGAAACATATGTTTTTACTATGATTAACCAATATAATATTTATAGTATTTCATAAACATTAATAAAATAACATTGTTACAACCGTCAATATGTTAAAGGTGATTATATTTTCATATTTTATTTTAAAACGAATTAAGATTGGCGCCAATGTGCCTTCTGTAATACACACGTTTTCATATTATTGCAATGTCATATTAAAAAAAAAGATTATCCAATTTTAAATGAGGCAATAAAAACACTGCATGCTCAAAATAACTTCAACATTTTTTCTACTTAAAGAATTTTAAAATGAATTTCAGCAAACCACAACGTCATGTTTAACTGAAAAACAAGAGTTTTATTTTAAAAAAAGATACTTATTCTTAATCGGAATCTGACAGATCAGATTTTGTATAAACTTTATTTAAATAAGGCCAAATCATGTCCCAGAAAGGAAATATCCTTTCCTTCTTTAACATAAGTAATGAGTCTTATATAATATAATATATGAAATACCAGTGTGTAATATTATTTGTTGTTTTAAATAAACATATAACAACACAGGTAAAACGTCATATTTTGGCATCTTATATTTTTTTATTTGAATTGTCACAGTTTGGCATCTAATATCATTTAAGTTGTCATTGTTCGGCATCTAATATCACTGGAATTGTAAGCAATTGGCACCCAATAATGAATTACCATAGTTCTGGAGTAGTTCTGCATCTCATATTATTTGAATTGTCATAGTTTGTCATCTTATATCGTTTAATATCATCATACTTTCTAGTGTCATGTAAAAATCTGCTGGTACATTTAGTCATTTTAAATACAGGTAGTCATATTCATATTTCGTCATCTGATGTCATTTGTAATGGTCATATTTCGGTTTCTGATGTGTTTACAATTTTCCTAACAATATTTTCTGACTATATCAAATTCATAACTACGATTTTTGAAATGCAATACTAGTTTAAGCAGAAAATATTAATCTTTTTTATTAATACTTAACACTTCTATTATTATAACTGGCCAGTCAATTGACACAGATTTTTCTATTTATAAAATCAGGACATTGTGCGTTCTGTTTTGGTGCTGTTTGGTTTTTATCACATGACGCCATTCTGTAATATAATTTACACAGATAATATTATGTACCTTAACAGTGGCAAGACACTTGTTTTAATTAACATCAACACTACTGGTAGATATAAGACAGAAAACAGTAGATAGTATATTTTATTAAGTTAATGAAAATGACAGAAAATTTTAAATGTAAAATGAAAATTATCAAACTTAAGTTTTTATTTCATACCTTTTTAAATTTGTTAATGACACAATTGCTTAACAGAGTTGTTATGATCATATCACTATAGAAATATGATAGAAACACAATTTTCAGCTGTAATTGTAGTAAATAGAATCATAAAATTAAAAACAAGTAATAATTGTCTTACCAGTTATCAGGATTGTCAAAACGCAGTCACATAATTTTCATTAATTCGTTCATTCGTTCTTCAGTTCGTTAATGATACTGTAATTGTTTTATTTTATTGGTTATTAAACTGTAAGATATGATTGGAAACTCATAAAAGAAAATTAAGTAACACATAGACAATTATTTGTATCAAATCAAATTACGTACATCGTTTTACAACAGAATTACGTTGTTTTCATAATATGTGATTTATTTAAAGATGTTTTTTGGACCGGAATACTATCATTCTTATCAGGTTTAATTTCCATTTATCTTTTAAGAATATACACAAATCTGGAAAATGTGTGATCCATCGAATGCAATAAAACAACAATATTATATGAAAATAGCACACTTGTTTGATGCGTCTGAACAAGGGAGACAATGTAAATGTGCCACATTTCTTATGCCCCTCAGCACCGGTTTATGCGGTATTCAATGCACCCTAGCACCGGCTTATGCGGAATTCAAACTTCTATGTTGTCTGTCAGGATCAAAAGTTATATGATCGGGAGTATTGCTCTATACAAGTAAACAACACAGAAAAGCCAAATATCTTTGGCGTATTTTGCAATCATATATTCTTATGATTCTATATATGCAAATATACACAAACCTATAAAATTATAAATTACAAAACCTATTCCTGTTTTCTTATGATATTGTATACTTGCTTAATCAAACCCAGTTCGACAATGATAGATGGGTACGCTTGTCTAGACAAGCAATTACTGTAATATAATAAACCAAGTGCAGTTTCACGTTCCGCTTTAAATAAACTATCTTTGGTTTTGCTTCCGTGCATAATTGTTATCATAAAATATGATATATCATGCCGTTTGTTATTAATGTTATTAAATGTATATATTGGAAGACAAACAAGAAGAATTTAAGTATGGCTTGTTCTAACATAAGGGAAGCCAATTTCCTTACGCAATGTTGTCGCTTACAACAGTATTACAATATTTCGGATATGAGTTCCGCTTTGGGCGTGGGGACGTCAATGAACAGGCTCAATCAAACCTTGTTTGTAGTACTTTTAGTTTTATCATGTTTAGAGACCTTTATGGGCTGCTTTCTTTTTGACTATTGAAGTTCATCATCATTGCGTAAAAAAATGTTTTTCAATTTTTTAATTTTTTTAAGGGATATTCTAAAAACTTATATAGACATTTTTTCTATGTGTTTATAAAAAGGTTTTAACATGAAAAATTAAGTTTAATTCCGTATGTTGCCTACATTTTATACACATTGTCCAGATATTTGTATCGGTTTAATCATTGTGTTTATTAATTCAGCTTTTATCATCTACTCATTGTTATGAGTATAATTCATTTATCATTTATATTGTATATTTACAGATATGCATGGTCACAGTTTCCAACCTATGCAGAAAATACAACAGATGTTTTAGACAAGTTACTGACTGGTTACCGCAAAGAAATAAGACCCGGGTTTGGAGGTTTGTAGATTATTTTTCTCATGAATGGAGAGAAAACACAATGATTAAAGAATAATATATGTCACTGAAATTCGAACTACTTGCCTAACAGCACACTGTAAATTTGTATTCCGAAATATAGCTGAAATCCGCTTTTTATTAAAATAACAGCAATGTCCAAGCTTGTATTTCCCTTGTTCCCGCTCGAAAATTTGGAAAGTAGTCACGTAACCTAAATAGAATTATACTCAACAACAAAATTGTTTTAGACCCGTTTATTGCCTCCGTCACATGACTAAAAAAGGGTCGGAGGTCATCCCTCTACAATCTTACAATAATATGAGCAATCTCATTCAAGCATGACAAGTTAACATAGTTTAAACAATATGTTAAACACGACAAAACATCTATTAAAAACATTAAATGTGTAAAGGAGGTTATAAGTTCAAAAAGTAGAAAATTATATATACATGTATAAGAATAGTGACTGTTTTCTGAAAATTCTACAAAATTTACGTCGCACATTTTTTGTGGTAGTTTCAACAACTCTTGAATTCTCAACAAAAATGATCACCTCATATTATCATGTGTTGAATGTTCATCCTATAATTGTAATATTCAATAATAAAAAATCTTGACATACAAAATAAGACAAACAATAATCTAGTAAATATAAAACAATCTATACAAAACAATAACAATCGTGATTAAAATAATAAATTCATAGGACTATACAAGAGAAATGTTATATTCGGTATTTCAGGCCGGCAGTCGTACTTTTGAAAGAAAACATTAATATGCAATTCGTGTCGCCGCTCGTTTCCTTTGGCGACAAAACAGATAACATAAACTGACAATTTTCCATTACTTGTTGTGCTCTTTGACAGCAGAATTAAGTCAATAAATAATGATTAAGGCGATAGAAGTCCGATCAGAATAATAATTATTCTATTATAACACAGGCAACGACACAAATAATACTCCAAGAAAAATCATATATACGCTAAAGTTATAGAAGTTTTTCAATGCGATATAACTAATGTATGATTTAAAGCTGATTTAAATTGATTGAAGATTTCGTGGTTTGAGATTGAAATAATTTTGCCACTTTCTTCACGCGGTATTTTTTAATTGCAATTAAAAAGTAAAGGACCACTGTTTTACTCGGCCTGGTCAATTTGCGTACTCTGTGTTATATAGTTAACTAGTCACATTTGAGGATTAATTTCGGATTCGACTATCTTTTATACCTTAAACTTTAAACATTAACACTTACAAAGCCAAATGAGAACCAAATATCATGTTTGCAACTTTCATTTCTCCAGGTAATTTCATCCTGTTTAGCACAGTTTAAATTGTCAATTTTAAAAAATGTCTGTCTGCTGGCGAATAGCACATCTTTCATCCTTTCACTCAGAAAATGTGTCCTCGGGAATACATAAAACAGCTTTTAAAGTCACCATATAACGCACTATAACTAAACAGATTCAATAAAAAATACTTTAAATATAACATGTCAAATTATGGACGACTTACATTGGGGCACTTTAAAATGTTAAAGAACTATTTACTAAACTACAACGGAGGTGGTCTAATCTTATGCCGGAGTGACACATTAACTAATAATTAACGTATGATCAACTGAAGATACAGTACAACCGCTGCAATACAACACCCCTTGGAAAGGCAAAGCGTTTGGTTGACTCTAAGAGGTCTTGTTCTTCAGTGTTTAATGTTAGTTTCCTAGTTTATGAAACTGAATACAGAGGAAACCAATACTATTACGCTTCTATTCTAACGATCCCAAGGAGTTTCTGTTCTTGATATATAGAACTAGATGAATGTCGATTTAATTAACAAAGAAAATGTAGACATTGTCTATATAAAGTAAATCAAAGCCAAGCAATAATGTATCCTCTTTGAGCTATAGATTGATATATTCCGTTGATATATTTAACACATCTGTATCTAATTTTAACATTTGCACCTGATTTTAGTGCCGCCATTGTAGTTTAATACAAGTATAACAGCGATGGTTTTAAATTAAAATACATTTAATGTAACAATCAAAGGGCTGAAAGCTCTGTGGTATTTTCTGATCTTTGCAATCTAAATCGTACTGTACAGTACATCTGTATGTATTTTCCTGTATAAGTTTATTTTTATATACTATAAATTAATTCATCTTACAGGGCACCGAGATGCAGCGACTGCGTTTAGATTTTTTACTATAACAGTTTGAGTTTGATACATACAGAATTTTGCATGACTAGAGTTGCATCAAAAAAATAATTTATGTTCATTTTTTATGACAGCCACACATTATCATTGCATATCGTGTCTACTTTCTTAAAAAAGACACTTAAAAAAATAGTTGCTTCGACTGGGATTTGAACCCCTGACCTCTCACACCCTAAACGAGCGCGTTACCCCTGTACCACGGGGAAGTTACACGAAGAAAGCCTGAATAAAATCAAACAATTCTGAATTTAGTATTTCCATTTCGGGTTTGTAATCTTTAAAATTATTAGTTTTGATGTATTTTGTTCACAATAAACCTGTTGTTTAATACTGATGTAAATAATTTGGCGAAAATCTTCTAGCCAAAACAGTCTGACATGTATATATTTCACTACTCGACAGTCAGATTTATTTGTGTACTACGCTATGAAGTATTCAGTAATCAACATCGCTAAAAATAGCATTTTCATTGATTAAAATGATATTCATCCGCGTAATTTGTGATTGTGCATTTATTGTCAATTCTATAAGCCAACGCTACTTTTAAACTTTGAATGCGTTGTAATTTGTTGGATACTTGTAATAAAATAAAAATATTTCTTTCTTTTACATCGCTAGTTTTAAACTGTTTTGAGAACTACTTGTTGTTAGGTCTGTCGTGAAATTCTGTGCCAGAGATTGAATGTCAGCATTGTATTTCCTGACTGCGTCAGAAAATACAAAAATATAGTGTAATACTCAGGAAAGAATCAATGTATAGATACACTTGAATAAATGAAATACCTTAAAAGCAACTAAAGCAGCAAAACAGGAAAGATGTCTTGGTTTGATTGAACTATCGTGTATCTGTAAAATTATAGAATATTTAATAGACAATATTTACTCAGATAAAATAATCTTTTATCTTCTAAAAATGTGCGGTAAATAACACCGGGACATTTTTAAATACGTTTAATTGTTTTAATGTCCGCTACTTGTGTTTCAGGCAGATAATAATGTCGTACTTAGAAAATATTTTTGATTTCTTATTACTGTCACATTACGCTATGCTTTTAGTCTCTCACGAATTGAATAAATAATATGTGTAGTGTTATGAAATGAGTTTTGAAATCACTTTATAGCATTTTAATTTAATTTCTGAGGCCCACCACTTGTGGCTAAAACAGATTTAATGAATCATTGAGATAATATATAACACATAAATTATTTGCATTTTTTAAGGTCCACCACTTGTGATTGAAACAGATATACTGATAAGAAGTATTGGTCAGATTTCAGAAAGCGACATGGTAAGTTAAACATAAAACATTTTCTATCAATATTTCAAAGTTTTCCTGATCGTACATACTTTTCACAAGCGTTTGTACAATCCTGAATAGAATGTACCTTTATGTTTTAAGAATATCATTATTTTTGCGCATCGTTTATTTAATGTTTACACAACCATAACAAGATTTTATTTCAAATTATAGCTATCAAATATATTAAATAACAACGTTTATGATGAAGTACTTATTGACAATGCTAAACTAAAAGAAAATTATAATCGAGTATGATCTGCACTTTCTTTTGTCATGATTTACAGTATTTCCGGTCATCTGTCCAGAAATAATTTGTCAATGTAGTATACTTCTTTAATCAGCCTAAGAATATTGTATAAATATAGTGCATTGACTTTATCTGCCAATAGATATTTCATCAATATAGACCACTCAATTAACTGTCTAAGAATATTTTACTCAATTTATCTGCCAGGGAACACTTTGTCTACCTAGTAAGAATATGGTATCAATATCGTGCACTAATTTAATCTGCCTAAGAATATTTTATCAATAAAGGCACTCATTTTACTGCCTATGCATATTTTACAATAAAGTGTACTCATTTTATCTGCCTAAGAATATCTTAATAATTTCATGCACTCATATTATCTACCTAGGATTATTTTATCAAAAGAGTGTACTCCTTTTACTTGTTTAAGAATAATATCACTATAGTGTCCTCCTTTTATCTTTTATCTGCCTTGGGATACCTTATCAATAAAGTGCACTCTTTTATCTGCATAGATTCTTTTATCAATATAGTGCCCTCTCTTTATCAGACGACAATCTGTTCTTTTTTTCAGGACTACTCCTTTCAGTGTTACTTCAGACAAAGATGGACAGACGAGAGGTTACAGTTTGACATTAGAAACATCAGTGAAGTGACGCTTAATAATTTGTTCTTGGAGAATATCTGGAAACCAAATACATATTTCCTAAACGGCCAGAAATCACACCAGCATAATATTCCCAGACCAAATCTTTTCGTACGTATAAGAAGCGATGGACGAGTATATTTGTCCAGAAGGTACTACTTAATAATAATTAAATGGTTGCAAAAGGAACATTTTATATAAATACAAAATAACGACTAAGTAATTTTCATTAAAAAATGTTATTATTATATTTCATTATATTGATTTCTAGGCTTTAAAGTCTGATATCTGAATCTGATGGCGTTGGTGTCGCCTAATAAAGTGTGTAGAGCATATAATGTGATCTTATAAGTAGCAAATATATGGTGTGACAAAGAGTTACTAAACATGCATTTTAAAGGATTTGGAAAGGAATAGAGGATAAAGTTATTTCAGTTGTTAAATATATCTTTTTTTGTATTGGCTAGATTACAAACAAATAGCCTTTGTTTAATTCATAAACTTAAATAACTTTCTTTACGTTTTTATATGGTTAATGTTCCTTTCAGACTAACTGTAAAAGCGGCGTGTCCAATGAAACTAAATCTTTATCCAATGGACAGACCAATTTGCTCTCTTGTATTAGGAAGTTGTGAGTATGCTAAAAAACGAGTTATCATTGAAACAAAAAAGTGTTGACCAATTGGTCAGTACCTGTTAACTCTTTCTATTTGTTTGGTTAGGTTGGGTTTTACGCGCCGACATAACCACATTTTAAGACTTTTCTAGTTTACTTAACAGTGATAACTAATTTCTCTTAGTCACCGACTTCTAATTCCACAAGACTTCTGAACCAGAGTTGAGTGACCAATGAGCAAAAGAATGTCCGAGGAGAAAATTTCGCCTCGCAAAGACTGTGCTGGGTAGCATGTAGTCTAGATTGCATAAGCAAATGCCGTCCATGAAAAGGCTCAATCAATCCGATTCTGTTACGTTTTCGCTAATTTGAAAGTTTCTGAAGGTCCGAACTAATCTAATGTATTGATTTGTAAGTGCAGCAAAGGAAATGACACTATGTAAGGTTTCCTATCATACTAAATATATTCAGTTATAAAAAAATGTATAGAACACTTGTTTGTTAATTTCTGCATAGTAATACATATAGTCTATGTCTATATTTCTTGTCTTCCCTTTGTTTATAGACGGATATACAACAGACGATATAGTATACTTATGGAAGTACGGCAATAACATTTCTGTAGAAGTCAATAAAGATGTACGTCTTGCACAGTTTGATCTCATTTCTGTAAGGTCAAGCAATCATACGGATAATACAGTATTCGGTAATTTATCATTTTCGTACATTTACACTAGTATGAATTATTAACAAACGAGACGGAAAACGCAGTTATTGTTACATAAGTTTCATTTGATTTATTTAACATATATTTTAGTGGGTTTTTTTTCCGAACACTTAACTAAAATTTAAACAATTTAACAGTATCCATATAAGTTTAAATAGTTTTTCATTTACCACTGTCATTTCTAATCAAATCTAGTCTGCAACATTTTTGTTTTAATTTTCAATATCTGATGATCTTTCAGATTTTCATTTAATATATATTTCTTCAATATTTATTTGGTCTGTTTTGCTTTAATTATCTTGAAATAAACATAACGATAAACATAACGATAGAAATAAATTAAATACAAAAAGTTGTTTTTAGATACATTATGCTAAAAAATGATCATTTTCATTTCAGGGACATTTTCTGTTTTGAAAGTGTATATTTATTTTGAACGACATTTAGGTTTTTTTGTTCTCCAAACATATCTTCCATGCAGTATGATCACGTGCCTATCTTGGGTTTCCTTCTGGATAAACCGTGATGCGGCGCCGGCGCGTGTACTTTTAGGTAAAACTTACATATGTTTCTTACATAAACCGACTCAGTCAAACCAAGTCTGCAGTTGTCATATTATATTGTTGTCGGTTACCATATTTTTATTTATATGTTCATGTAATAAAATATAAGTATAATATATATAAAAAGCATAACAGAAAACAAGAAAATATTATACAATACAAGATATTTCAAACATTTCACACATTTTGTTGCAATGGTAGCATTAAATATTTTCCCAAAATTGTATCGTTTCTAGATCGTGACAATTTTATATCGTCTCTATTCATCTTGGATGTTTCTAAATTCAAAATTATTCCATTTCATGTAAAATATTGAATTCTGCTTAAGCCAGTGAAAATATTGAATTCTGTTTAAGCCAGTGCTAGGGAGCCAAGACGATAGTTGCACTTGACAGTACCGTCCATCCGAGTCTGCAACATTTTCAATTTTGCCGTTTTGGGCTTTCTTTAGGGATTCTTATTATCTCTTTTTTAAAATGAACCCTACTGGCAATTGCTCTCTTCAGGTGTAACAACGATTCTAGCAACAGCGGGTATCGGAATGACTGTTCGGGAAGGTCTTCCAAGAGTGTCATATGCGACAGCTTTGGATACCTATCTTAATGCTTGTGTTCTTTATGAAATGGCGGCAATGATAGAATACGCTGCTGTGAACTACTTTACAAAAGTTTTACCGGTAGACGGTGGAGTGAGTTCCGACGAAGACGAAGAGGAAATAGTCCCCCTTGCACCTCCAGATCAATCAGTGAGAGTATACCTTTATCAAGTTAGTAAAATTCATGAATCAGTATATAAACGAAGAACAGACATATTTTTTACGAATTTTTGTTTGTATTTGCCGATTGTTGAATCGTATGTTTTGAAATTAGAAAACAGTATTTACGCTTTATTTTACAATATTAATTTGTTTTGTTTTTTTACCAATGACTAGAAACTTTATATACTTTTAAACATATATTTGTGACAAATTGCAAACTGATGTTAATGCATATAAATTGTCTAACATGAAGGAGGCAGGAGCAGTTAAAATTAATTTAATCAATTAAAAAAACTATTTTCATATTATCACACCTTAGCAATATTGGTAATACAACACATTACTCTTCAAAATGTTGCAAAGTACATGGTCTTGACTATCGATTTTCAAATAAAAACTGAATTATAAGAATTGTTTTCCCAGGATACATCAAATGGACAATCAGTTCCGTTATCTGATGTTCAGCCGACGACAGAAGCATTTCAAGGTACAACTTCACATCGAAAAACCAGGAATAGACGGAAAAAAGAAAGTTCATTTAGTAATTTATTTTTCAAATGTCTGACAGGCAATCTAAAATATAGGACAAAGCTCCGGGAACGAGGGAACGCTGAGGCAGGAAATAGTGCTAGTAACATTGACGTATGGTGCAGATATCTATTTCCCGGAACATTCCTTGTGTTTAATGTTTCTTATTGGATATGTTATCTAGCTATATTATAACACAAATATACGACTTTTGTTGTGATTGAATTTATGCATACAAAAACAATTGTGAATTATATGCTATCAGTTGTGAAAATTTTATTTGTTTATATTATAAGAGCTATATTATGTGATTATTTTGTAAAATATGCACAATAAAAGAAAATAATTTAATGTTTTAAGATACTATTATTTTAATCTCTTATATTGCCTGAAGGTCAAAAAATGTTTTGTTTTCATCCCCATAGTTTTCCAATTTATTGCAATTAACAACCTTTGAAGAAATCACTTATATATTATATGTTTCAATACATTTATACTATATAGCAATCACTTATATATCCTAACAAACAGTTATGTTAATACTCGCAATATTGTCCTAAGATACCGTTATATTTATAAATGGCAGCCAGTTATATATCCTTCAAATTGTAACGGCTAATTACCTATATGCCCTTACCTACTGTAATATTTATAATGAAATTTACTTACAGAAATAACTGAAACAATAATAAATCAAAATGTCATAGGAAAAACTTTGATCACATTATATTTATTTCATAAAGTTTCTACGCTTTTGGCAAGAACGAATTTATGAAATTTATCAACTGAAAAAGCATAAGTGTATTTGCTTAGACATTGTTTGGTAATCAATCAAATGTGTTCATATCCGACAAGACAGCACTTTTGTCTAGACATGCATCGACATCTGTAGTTGTATTTCAAGTGCATGTGTGTATTATGCTATAAATCAGTCTCATGATTTATATATTTAGTTATTTTATTTTTTGGGGGATGGGGAGGGGTGTAGTTTAAGTATCAATAACGAGATCCAAGATCATCATGGGAGACTTACATTCAGGAATAGCAACCTCTGCATTCTACTGTCGCACAAGGCACCAACCAGAACAAGACAAACAATGGAGAAGTGGGATCAATGAACATTTAGATAGGAGGAAAGGCTAGTTAATCAAAGATTACAACCACAAAGAACCTTAAGGTATATAAGAGTGGTGGTAATTGCAAAAGCCGATTTTAAACGAAATTAGAGAAGATAGGATAAAATAGAAGGAAACGTTTAATTAACTTTAATAAAAAAATACTTTGGCCTAAAGGGACACACACTTTTTCAACTAACATTATGGTAATGTAGCAGATATTCTTTAACATTATAAAATGATAAAATAGTGAATTCATTTAACATCTGGATAAGATAAGATTCTTAATAATTGCAAACATCAGTCTATATTTCATTCTTTAAGATTAAGGGATCTTGTAATTCAAAAGAAATCTTAAATCTTGATAAAATATAGCGGTTTGAATTATCACATGTAATTCTACATTTAAACAACATTCTTTTTTAGGTTGGAAACATGCATTAACGGATAGACTGCTGTGACCACTTGCCGATGTTGCACATTTATCTAATATGAGAGATAGATTCAGGACGTAATGTGGTAGTTTTATTATCGAAACCTAATATAACTGTCAAATGAGATCGCATTAGCACATTAGTTTCTTTAAGCGAACTGCAGAAATACCGATTAAGACGAATACTTTGATGCAAGAACATCGCTTATGTACACTTTCTTTCGTGCGTGCATTTACATCTTAAAAACCCTCGAACTAATTAAAACGTGCTTCTGCAGATGTTCCTGCGCTTACCCTCTATTATTATCTTAAAGTCATTGTATACATGTGCACAAATTTTATATTTATTGAATAAATTAATTGGCTAAATACAAGCCGGCAAAATTACAAACTTAAGAATATTTTCCGTTTAAGTATTTTCGGTCAATAAAAAGTGCAATGGACAATGCAGAAGCTTTAAATTATCTAAGAGCCCTTGTGATTCAGTCTCAGACAAAAGCGAACAATATATAATCTTACCGAATCATGCCGACACAAAACAAAAGAACAGTTATAGTCTTATCTCAGTTTTGCTGATTTTAATGCTTCCGAGGGATCTCTTTTTTTCCAGATATCAATTAATCAGGCATAATAACAGTTGATAGATGCATTTAATTTTGATTGTTGTGGTCTTATTGTTTATCGTTTGGAAATTGATATCATCTTATAAAATATGTAACTAAAAACAGGATCTTTATCTATGGTTTCTTTCTATCAAAAATAGTGCGTAAATTTTCATAATGCATTTTTCATTTTCAAAGTTATATTGAAAAATATATAGATTCGACAAACCTTTACAAGTGTTAGTAAAACATCATATGAAATGATTACATCAATTTCATTGACTTGAAAATAAATTAATATGGCCTACCATAGAGAAGACTCAAACGCTGTACTTAGCGCATTTTCAGTTTAGCTAGAGCTTTAAAAATTAATTCAGAAGTACACCACTCACCTAATGAGACACTGTCTCCATTTGAATAAGTGCCTAACATGTCATTCAATTCTTATTTATTATGATATTTATTGACAGCAAGTGTCTAGACGAAAATATCTTTTATCACGTCAAAGATTTTAACAGAACAGTTGAGATTGAGTTCTGCAAACAAACATATGTTTTCTTTGTTATTGATGAATGTGTATCATGTCAACACGTACATACTACAACTCATACGTCCAACGAATAAAATATTTTTGTCTAGCTTTGTATATATTGTGTAAACAATATTTTTATAGTCAACATTTACCGTTAGATATTGTTATTTGATTACGAAAACAGTGATTTTTTATCAACTAACAAGATATGTTTAAATGCCAACATCAACATTATATAGTGACCATGAATAATGACAAAATGTTAATGACACCAAAAACGCATACTTAACGGGAGTTGGAGGTGGGTTTTTCTTTCTTATTTTGCTAACACTATATGTAAAGACTAAAATCCATTTCTAGATTAAAGTTATTAAAATTGGAAAATGTGGTGAAGAAACAGAAATAACTTATCTTTTTAAAGACATAACCGTTATAGAATATATTCGTCTTGAATTTTTAGTTTGTCTGTTATTATACAATTATTGGCAAGTGTGCAATTGCATATGATGTGATATTCACCTGCAGGTGACATCGCCTCGGTCAATATGACTTTCTGCCGGTGAACATCACGTCATATTCAATGGCTCACTAGTCATTAATTGTTTTATTATATGAATAGGCTAAGAATGTTTAAATTTTTTTTAAAAAAGTACAGCGTTAGGTTTCGTTGAAGAGCGGGTAAAAAGACGCAAGTGCAAGGCGTGCAACGACTACGCGAACGCTTCGCATAGAGAGTAATTCAAGTTTAAACTCATCATTGCAGTGTAACTTATAACTATAATAATAAAGTTATGATATTTTAATCGAGAAATATGCCATAAAGAACAAAACGCCACACTAATTTTTCAATGCGCACGCGTAATTAACAGTCTACAATGTATGGTCATTGAACATGATTCTCAATCTATTATTTGAGTTTGATGTGTTTCATATAAATTAATTCATTATGCAGCATTTCAAAACTGAAATGTCCAAACAATATAGTAAGATAGAAGTTATAAGGCTAGGTTGATGCAAATAACTTATAAAATTAAAATCTCTTCAGTGATTCTTACATTTAGAAATTGCTGAAATTGCTGAAAACAATGAATGAACAACAATTATGTAAAAATACTTTTTAAAATATCTTTAACGGATTGAATATTGCTTTTGTCTTTTGTTCTTACAATAACTGCAATTCTCATTAAATTCAAATAAATAAATAAAAAAAAAATGTACAAATCCAATTTTGTTAGCATACATACATATACATGGCTTATCACGGATGTTGCTGTGAAGGGGATTTGGGGTTAAGTGTTATTATAGTTTTATTTTGTTTCATTTTAATGACATATGGAAGTATTGTCATAAAATGATTTTACATGATGAATATATCGTAATAAAATGATTGCTAGATATATACACCGAAAGAAAACCTTATTTAGCTTCAATTAGTCAAGTATGACCAATTAAATGTTTAAGGTACCTACTTGTCATTCAAAAATTGACCAAAATATAAACATCAGCGGTAATACTATAGAAATGAAATATAAAAGTACATTTTGACATTTCGTACCCCAGACATGTCAGCGAACCAATTACATTATGTAAGGGAAAATAACCCTTCTCCGATCATGACAAAATAAAAGACAAAATGAAATCATTTTTTATAAGATATGACAGCATCACGGAGAGAATGTCAGTTTATGAAATTGCTTTGCGTTTTGTTTTATAATGTGCAGAGCAAAGGTACATGTAAATCAGCAATACATCCCCTGTATGATATAGTAGCTATTGCTATTTATTCACCACATTTCCAGATAGTTATTTTCACTTTGTAAAATATTGTCTGACCAGGACCCTTAGTATTTTCATAACCTGGGTTACAAAAGTCTTATACAAAACGTTTTAATTGAACATTACATTAACGTTTTATATCGCCAATACCATGCAAACTTGTTTGCTTTGATGTAAAACATATGTCACCTTTTGGTAATGCATTGTTCTAACCCTTGTGAATTATATCACGACATCATATCAAAATATGATATTTCTCTAAATTTGTATATAACACAGTACTTTCAAAATTGCAACCTGGTGAACCTATACAACTAGGTATTTTGTATTTTATAAATGCATAATATCCGAGACTCCAGTTGTGTTGGCATATACCAAACGGCACTTCTAACATTTTAAAAAAGGAAAAATCTGAAAAGTACACGAAACTGATAGAGAGAGGATCTTAGAGTACATGAACATGTTCAATAATTCTAAACAACAAGCTTTTTCTAAGAACATAAATAACATAGAACTTGCAACTACTTTTCATCAATGAGCTATTCATGATGTTAAAAATAACGTTTCTGAATTGCTGTATTAAGCATTTGTATGACACGAAAAAGATTAAAATAAGGTAACTATTTTCTCGAGACAAAAACACAATCATGACATAAGACTCACCTAAAATATTTGATTCGGATGTTAATGAATGGCGGAAGTTAATACATGTTACAGACAACAAACATGTTACTATCTGAAACACAACTGTACTTTATGCATAACTATAGCTTTATTAGGCCAATCCATTAAAAACAGATAATGGTGTCATATTGAAGCCTCTGTCACGAACACCGTTTTATTACGAAAAGTCAAAAGTTCATTTACCTAGACGTATTTTTTGCTTATATAATCAAAATACGTTCACTTTTTGGGACGAAGCAATTTTGTCTAGTCCAGACATTGAGTGTTCTATTTATTTTTCAATGCAATTTATGTTTAAAAGCATCTATCTGTCTACGGGAAAGTTTCAGTTTAAATTACAAAAATTATTTATGAAATTTAATGAAAAGTTTTCGGTTTCGATTAAATTAGACCATAAATTGCAAGTAATAACAGGAAAAAAAGGCAACCCATGTTTTGTATCACATATTTTTCGAACCTAATCAAAGTCCTACAACGTTTTTTGTTATTTTCCATTTTTTCCGTCGTTTTGAAAATTTCCATTTTCAACGAATTTAGTGTAAATACGTATTCGCAAAGGTGCCATGTTTCGGCTTACGTAGATTCCAATGAATTTCCTAAATTGCGAACATTGAAACATATACAGGGCAAAAACAAAGAAATGACAGCATCACGAAGGGAAGGTCAATATATGATTTGTAATATAGTGTGCAGAGCAAAGGTACATGTAGATCAACAATAAATCCCCTGTATGATAAAATAACTATTTCTTTTTATTCACCACATTTCCAGATGTTTATTTTCACTTTGTAAAATATTGTCTGACCAGGACACTTAAGTATTTGCATAACCTGGGTTACAAAAGTCCTAGTATATACAATTATACCAAACGTTTTAATTGAAAATTACAGTAACGTTTTATATCGCCAATACCATGCAAACATGTTTGCTGTGGTGTAAAAAATATATCACCCTTTGAAAATGCATTGTTCTATCTTTTGTGAATTATATAACAATATCATTCTCAAATATGTCATTTCTCTAAATTTATATATAACAAAGTACTTTAAGGTTTGCAACCTGATCTATACCAGGTACCACAGGTATTTTGCATCTAATAAATACATTATATCGAGACTCGATTTTTTGGCATATGGGCATATACCATTCAACACTTCTAACATTTAACGAAAAATCTGAAAAGTACACGAAACTGATAGAGAAAGGATCTAAGAGTACATGAACATTTCAATAACTCTAAACACAAAGCTTATTTTAAGAACATAGATTACAAAGAATTGCAACTACATTTTGTACTTTTCATCAATGACATATTCATAAATTGTTTAAAATAACGTTTCTTGAATAGCTGGGTATAAAAGCGTATGACACGAAGATTATTTTCTCCCCGAGACATAGAATAAATTTGATATAAGAATTCACCTTAAAATATTTAAGAGATTGAAGGTCAGAATTACCAACTTTATTTCTGTTTAAATTATTGCCTTATATATAAAGTCGCCACGGAAAAGGTTGAAATGAATATGCTGCCTGCTAATTTGATTTTTGGCTGTTTATGAACGGAGCGGGGGAAATAAATACATGGTTTAGACAACAAACATGGTAAACCGTCTGAACCAAGAATTGTTACTTTATGCCTTACTTATAGCTTATAATTAGGATCAAGCCATGAAAAAGGGTAATGGTTAATATTGGAAGCCTCTTGTTCACGAGCCGTTTTTAATAACGAAAAGTCAAAAGTTTCATTTGCCTAGACGTTATTTGCTTAATGCTAATCAAATATGTTCACTTTTGACAAGACAGCAATTTTGTCCTAGTCAAGGCATTGACGTGTCTAGTTTATTTGTCAAGCGCATTTATGTTTAAAGCTTTTTATTCTGTCTACTGGAGTTTGAGTTTTAAATTACCAATTGATTTTATGAAATTTAATGAAAAGTTTCGTTGTGAAATTTGAGACTATTGCAAGTAATAAAAGTGGAAAAAAAATGGCAACCATGTCTATGTACCCAAATATTTCGAACCTATTCAAGTCTACAACGTTTTTGAATATTTGCCATTTTCGTCGTTCTTGAGAGATTTCCATTTTCAACGAATTTAGTGTAAATTACGTATTTCTCAAAGGTGCCATGTTTTGGCTTAGTGGATCTCCAATGAATTTACTAAATTTGCAAAACATTGAAAAACATATTACAGGGCAAATACAGGATGTTAAGTGGTCGAGATCAAGGACGAATTTTAGATTTTGCTTGTGCATTAAGAAACATGTTTCCGTGAAAATTCGACAAATTTTTGAAATATATTAATCGAGGTAGGGGGAACAAAGTTATACATGCAAGAGACCACATTTTCCTGGTCACTACTCAGGTCCAATGATGCGATAGGCGAATGGCGGGTTCTATGTGCCAAGTTGACTGTTGAAGACACATTACCTCTTCGTTCAGTATCGGAACAAGAGAGTTAATCTTCCTGGATCATTCAGACTCAAACAATAGGGACATTATAGCGCCGTGAGCTTTACAGTGTTAATCAGGTAAACGATGGGTTGGTTAGCGGAAGATGGACATTATGTTGATGCTTCGGTGAACTGTTTCTTAAGTTTATAAAAGTATATATTCATATTTATTCATCGGGCATGGTGACATGGAGAGTAATTATGGCAACAGTAAGAGCATTGAAGAAAAGAGAGTATATTTGGGTGCAATAGCAGGTTTTATGTAAGCATTAAAATAATATTTTTTTCTAAGATTTGTATCTTTTTAAGATGTTATATTGTTCGCTTTTTCATATAGAATGACCAGAATTAAAAGGCTCTCACACCATGAATATTATATTAAAATGTAATAAGAGTTCATTTTGACTTTCTTTTCTCCAGGACAGGACCATCAAACAATTACGATCATGTTACAGAATATAATGTTAGTCATTCACGGTGCGTGACCAGCGTTTAAGACTAAACGACACCAGTTTTTTGATGATGGGTACATGACAATAACACGGTTGGCAATGTCAGTATATGAATTGCGGCGCTATGCGTTGCTTTGCAGAGGCAGAGTGGTCTATATCAGCAATGAACACTGCTTCGCTTTCTCAGTTAAGTGATTGTAGCAGATTTGGATTATATGTCGAGATTCTTAGTCCCTTATGACGTTCAGGAATGAGTGTATACCATTGACAAATGGCAATACCATTATTATTAAATGCGACATCCGTGGTCGAGGGGTTAGAGTCGATGACTTCTAATCAAGTTACCTCTCTGGCGTGGGTTCGATCCCCGGGAGATGCTTTGGTAGTTAAGCCCGGAGGAAGGTAGTCTTGTACTGGTGTAACTCTCCAGGGACGATGGTTAGGAAACTACACGCCTATATTACTGAAATATTGTTGGGAAAAGGCGTAAAATGAAACAAACAATCAATTAAATGCGACATATCCTTTTACAGTGTGGTAATCTTAAACATTACTAGTCGCTTCAATGTACAAATTAGAACATTATTTAATGCTTCTTTCTAACTTGTATTTGGTAACATATACGACATTATATCAAAGTATGTTATATATTTGAATTTATAAAAAGCAACTTTCAAAAGCTATAATGTAAAGTGTACACGTACTGAAATTTGATAGGTTTAAGTTGCTGTTCCTTGAAGATATATATTATAATGACATAAAATGTTGTTGTTAAATTATTATCATGAATGGTTGAAGATCACTTACCTTATAAGACTGACATGCCAACATTATTAGCCTACTATTCGTGTTTGTAATAGGGCAACATTCATGATATAGACATGTTGTGAATGGTCGAAAAAAACTCAAACAATAACATTACGTTAAGGGTTAGTTGGATATTTTCATTCAACTGCAGACGCCAAAATGTACAATCTTCGTCTGAAAATAATTAGTATTTATAATAATTGTTTTTTTGTAAAGGAACTTGAGAACGTCTCTTCATCAATGCTATGTTATTATAGTATAAAAGGTTAAAACATTGATAAAGGGATAATTGTGTGTTTTATGAAGATTCTCTCAATAGCAATAAAAGAATAAAATAAGCATCATATAATTTATTGTTGTTGTTTATCCCATTTTTGACAAAATATTATAAGTGATTTATTAAAGTAATTCACATAAATATTCCCATATGTGTTTTTGCATACTTTCGTCAAAATATCACTGAGCTCAACATGTCATTTAATTAACTTTTTATGTTTTCTAAGAAATCTTGTTCCGAGACGATTTGCCTCCTGGCAGCAGCCAGGATTAAAGAGACAAATCGTTGATAAGATGCACTTGCGTACGACTGGCGGAAAAATATATAATAAATCATATAATCAGTTATTATCCTTTTGTAATATTTGTAGTTTGTTTGGAATTTAATAAGTAACATGTACATTAAAATAATAGGAAATGCAAATAGAAGAAACAGAATGTTCAAGCTAAGTGTTCGGTAATTTTATATTTTTCTGATCCCAAGTGATCATTTATTCCAGCGTTTTAAGAGTTGAAAGTTGAGTAACGCTTAGGCCGGAGCTAGTGGGCATGAGGAATGTTGCATTTTTTATTTTCCCCCATGTACAGACTCAATCAAACCAAGTCTGCAATTTTCATTATATTTTGTTGAAAATTTAGTATCACTCTTTACAAAAATTTTATAACTCTTTCTGTTTGGGCGGAGTTATGACATATGCTGACAGATGCTTGATGAACAAAGATGTAAGTATTGCGACTTATTCAAAGAATGCAAACAGGTGTGATGATTTGCATGTCTCTAAGTAGAACGTACGAGATTTTTTGGAATGCCATTCTTCATTGATGGCGGCTAAAAAGAGCCTGAATATTGTTGACATTGGTGGTATATTACAATTTATTTTCGACATTATTTACATAGAAAAATAATGCTTTAATTGAATTATTTTGCGGACCATATGTAGTTTTAATCGGAATTGAAATGGTATGCAATCTTAAATCTCAGTTTGTCAAACTGAGTTTTTAGACAACAAACATGGTACCGTCTGATGCACAATTGTACTTTATGCCTAACTATAGCTTTATTAGACCAAGCCGTTAAAAAAGGTAATAGTATAATATTGAAGCCTCTGTCACGAACCATTTTATAACGAAAAGTCAAAAGTTCATTTGCCTAGACGTTATTTGCTAATCTATCAAATATCTTCACTTTTGACAAGACAGCAATTTTGTCTAGTCAAGTCAACCATTGACGTGTGTAGTTATTTTTTCAAGCGCATTTATGTTTAAAGCTACTTTTTTTTTTTCTTTCTGTCGCTGGAGTTTTTTCCCTTTATTCTGTTAAATTTTTAGTTAAATTACAAATTATTTATGAGATTTTATGAAAAGTTTCGTTCGATGAAATTGAGACATATAGCAAAAAATAAAAGGGGAAAAAGGCAACCATGTTTTGTACCAAATATTTCGAACCTATCAAGTCTACAACGTTTTTCATATTTGCCATTTTCGTCGTTCTTGAGAGATTTCCATTTTCAACGAATTTAGTGTAAATACGTATTCTCAAAGGTGCCATGTTTTGGCTTACGTAAATTCCAAATGAATTCTCTAAATTGCGAACATTGAAACATATACAATATTAAGTGGTCGAGATCAAGGACGAATTTTAGATTTTGCTTGTGCATTTAGAAACAGGTTTCCGTAAAATTTCGACACAATTGAAAATATTAATCGATGTAGAGGGATCAAAGTTATTCACGCAGGAGACACATTTTCTGGGTCACAACTTTAGGTCACATGATGCGATAGACGATGCGGGTTTTTTGTTTCAAGTGACTCGTGAAGAACTTATCCACCTCTCAGACAGAGCAAGAGATAATCTTACTGGATCATTCCGACTCAAAACAAAAGAACAATTATAGCCTAGCTTATTACACTGCAAATCAGGTAAACATTTTGTTGACGGATGAAACCATTATGATTGATTGCTGCGGTCGAACTATTTCTGGAGTTATAAAAAGTAATGTATTCATATTTATCAATCGAGCATGTACATGTAGATAATATGGCAACAGTAAGAGCATTGAAAAAAGATATATTTGTGCAAATGGCAGTTTTATTAAGCATTCAAAATAATATTTTTTCTAAGATTTGTATCTTTTAAGATGTATACAATATTAATTTTTTGTTTCTCTTTTCATAGCATGACCATATCTCACAATGATATTATATAAATAAGAGGCAATTTTGCCTTTTTGACATTTCTTTCTCCAGACAGATCATCAAACCAATTACATTATGTTACAGAAAATATCATTTCACCGGTCGTGACCACTAAAAAGACTAAATGACACCACTGTTTATATGACATGACAATAACACGGTGGCCATGTCAATATACTGAATTGCTTTGCGTGTTACAGAGCAAAGGTTTATATTAATCAGCAATGAATCAATCTTCCTTTCACGGTTAATATTTACAGATTTGATATATGGTCGGTAATCTCAGTCCCTTATTTCGTTAAGGAATGAGTATATACCTTTGACAAATGACAATACCATTATTATTAAATGCGACATTTACAGTCTGGTAATCTTAAACCCAACTGTTTACTTCAATGTCCAAAATAGAATATTATCAATGCTCCTTTCTAACTTGTATTTTGTAACATATACGATATAATATCAAAGTATGTTATATATTTGAATTTATAAAAAGCAACTTACAAAAGCTATAATGTGCTGAAATTTGATAGGTTTTAGTTCTTGTTCCCTGAAGATATATGTTATATATGTTGTAATAACATAAATACGTTGTTGATAACTTATTATAATAAATGTTTGAAGATCACTTACCTTATAGACTGACATTCGAACATTATTAGCCTACATTTCGTGATTGTTTACCGTCGTCTGTAATAGGGCAACATTTCAACATACAGACAGATTGTGAATACTCGAAAAAAAAACCAACACAACCAATACGTTAAGTGTTAGTTCGAAATTTTCATTTTCATTGTCTTCTGGCAGCAGCCATGATTATAGAGAGTTGTTAAGATGCACTGGCGTACGACTAGCGGATATAATATATAATATACTAGAATAAAATCAATCAAATAAAATCCTCTTTTAATATGCATGTTTGCAGTTTGTTTTGGACGAGTTTTGACATAATGCTGACAGATTACTGACGTACACAGATGTTGAAATAGGTATTCTGACTGATTCAAAGAATGTCGTATACATATTATAAAATAACATCAGCCACCATTTCACATGTTATGACATAATTTAGATTACCAGCTTACTTTATATGACATGGATCTAATTAACACTTGTATCATAGTTTAAGGACCTTTCTGTTGAAAATGTGACATAGTTAAATCATATTTATATACATATACATGCACAGTGCGTTAACTAGAGTGCAGGTATCAGTTAACAGGACTCCAGAGCAGACCCTTTGATTGGCTCATTTTTCGCTAGAATTTACTTATTGTGACGGCAGAGAAAGGGAAAGTGACAGAAATATCATATTCAGATGCTCGTTCATTGGTTACTTTTTTCTGGAGTTTCATATTGTGACAACAGGGAATGTTTGTTATGTTTATGTTTTAGTAAAACATTAAGTATTATTTCAATTATATTTTTCATTGGGCCAACAAACAGCACGATAATGGCAACAAAGTACTTAAAAGATAATTATGTTGTTTGAACTAACTAAAGTTTACCTATTGGTCAGCAACTAAAGATGTTGACGTTGTCGGTGGTCCGTCTAAGGACAGATTTATTAATTAATTAAAACATATATTTTGATATTTAAAGTACTAAGACTGCCTGTACTTTATGAAGATTATTTGTTCTAGACATGTTTTTTCTTGAGACAAGTAGAAAATGATAAAAATTAATGAAACCTTGTTCAAAGCACCATTTAGTTTACATGTTTATGGTGTGCAAGCATTACCATGTATCAACTTCTGTATGCCTATATATACTAATGATTATAATGCATGAAGTCTGAAACTGTAAAATAAGTGTGACAAATTTAGATTTAAGACTGCATACCATTTCAATTCTGATTAAAACTATGTATGGTCCGCAAAAACTCAATTAAAGCATTATTTTATCTATACAAATAGTGTGGAAAGAAATTGTTATAAACCACTCATTTCAACAATATCAAGAAAGCTCTGCACATCGGATTATGGCACGGAGAAAAAATAAAAAAAACTTAAAAGGACACATTAAAGATAGCCAAAAGCGGCAAAAATAATAAACTTGCAGACTCAACTTGTTTGGTTGTTTTTTTTATGGACACCTACGTTTAATGCACGTCGAAATCAATATAGATCATCTACCACCTGATGTGCTAAATCGAAGGTGTTGATAAAAAAGTGAAAATGATTCATGCAATTTTTAACGGTTCAAAGCTAGTACAATTTACTATGAAATTTAAAAAAAAAACAGCGGCAATATCATATTGTCTCAATAATTACTACACCCTACCTTAAAAGAGTATTACAAAGAGAACGGACATTAACATCACTAAAAAAGGACAAATTGTCCCGATTAAAAAAACCGAATGCTATTCTATATTGAAATGTTTGAAGAATCTGCGTACAGTAAACTCCGCTTATAACGAACTCATTGGGATATTTAAAATCTGTTCCTTATATCCGGTGTACCTTGTAAGCATATAGCGAATTACTTCCTTGTATCAGGAGTTTTTATGGCGAAGTTTACTGTATACCCTGTGCTGAACAAATACATCTATAAGTGATTTACATTACAATATATCTATTAGTCGTGTCAGACAATTAAGTGTTTTCGAAAAACATATTGCAGTAAAATTAAAAGCAGCTAAAACAAAAACAAACGACAAATTTTCCAGTAGTGAAATATCAAATCAACACACGAGATGATAATTGAATACAATTTCACGATAAGAAATTTATCTTAAAACACCACCCTCCTAGTCTCATTATATAAAACCATAATTACATAAAAAAATCTAAATAAAGACAGTCACTGACTGTGTATTAAATGAAAAAGAATGATCAAACATCTAGATATGGACAACAGTACACCCAATTCTGAGAGAAAATCTTTATATTTAATCTTCTCTTGCTGATGTGAAACAAGAAGCGTGTTTAAGTAGGAGTTAAATGGTAAAGAAACTTTTACCAAAACCTACATTTTTATTATTGCTGCGAGCGATATAATTCAATACACGAGTCTTATACGAAGAAATTCTAATATGGCGAAAAAATCAAATAGTCACATTTTAATATGAAGTCTTTATCGTTTTTACCTTGCGTCTCGATTTGTTTTAGAAATGCTGATTTATCTTGACCAAAGACTTAGAGATATGACACGGTTTTCAAGATATTTATGATATATATATGATCCAATTTTAATAATAAAACTTTTAATTTTGACTTCCACAGAGTGAAATCTTTATGTAAGATTAGTTGTACCAAATTTAATCATCGGTGACAATAGAGAACATCCAAAAAATAGTTAAAATTTAAATTCTCGGATTACAATAAGATAAAGCCAATTTATTTTTGATAATAATAGTAATAGCAGTCGCTAATTCAATTTCATTTTTATATCAATTACACTGATTATAACTTGATAAGGGTTTTACCGACCATTTTGCAATAGTTCACTCTTTTATTAGATTTTTGTTGTTTTGTCCGACACTTTATTTATTAATTTTTCTTTATGTAGGAGAAATTAACACGTTATTTGTGATAAAAAGTAATGAGAAAGAATTTCAATCATAGCCGTAAGAAAATAATTTTTCGAATCTTTCTGGAGATATTACTCACAGCGTTTTGTAGAAACTAAATTATCGCACCCTATCTCTACACTTTAGCAGAAAGACAGTATAAAATAGAGTTATTAAGTTAATTCCTTTGCTACAATACAACTAATAAATAAAACCATCTCAATGTTTTGATCACTTTGAGCTAGAAAAAGGGTAAAATCTATTTGTCATTTAAAGACCTGTCTTTTCTAATACTAATGTGCACCGCTCCTTATCCAGTCTATTTGCTTCACTGTTTTTCATCTGCTTTTCCATTTATATTCTAAAAGCAGTGGAAATACAGGGGAAGAAAAGACATTATAGAGAATTTAGTATATTTTCCGAGATAATTACGCAATGGATAAGCAATTATGTAAAATAGGCAAGTAAATGCCTTCTGTTTCTGATAGATACGAGACACATTTGTATCTTGTTAATAGCTTTGAAATTGAAAACGAATCCAAAATTTAAACCACATAATGGTATACGTAACGCTTTGATGGTCTGTGCAATCCACAAATATTATATCTAAGATACTAGATATTTAGAAAGTGTATAATTTTATATTTCAAGAAAAACTTATTTGGAATTGTAAATCATACACATTTTACACGTTTTATCCAATGTTATCATTAAATCTTGTCTCACCGTATAAGAAGTGCATTCGTTGTTGTTTGAAATTAGAAATGCAAAGCTTGAAAGTTTTCCCAAAGCCGTCACACAAATAGGATTACGCTAACGCACTAGACAACGTTACGTGATTACAATCAGACTTTTATTGTAAAGGTTTAAATATTGAGTTGGTACTGCTGAAGCATCGACTGAATTCGTTTCCCTCAATTGCTTAAACATCAATCCTTTTATTTGTTATTTCACTTATTACTAATTAACATACAACTAGTTAAAAGTGTATTGTGTAGTTCATTGGTTTTATTACATTAGTGAAAATGTTAAGCTGCTGATTGCGAATCACATGACCTCTCACAAACGTGGGTAGGGACTTTTGATTCTGCCATGCCAGGAAGCTATATAGCTAGTTTCTGTGTTGTCGATGGTGCCCGTTAGTGCCTGAAATACATTAAAGAGCAAATCAGTTAAGAGTGCAAACCTGGTCAGAATAATCGATCGTTACAGCGAACAAACAAATTAGGGTCGAGAATTATATTCGAACATTCGAAACACTACCGAAATTTGAAAATTATAACAAAAACGAATATTCGAGAAAAAAGAGAAATTTTGAAATGCTTTTCTTTTTATTTTACTTTCAAATTTCAATTAAGATCGTATATTAAACGATTGACCTTCACATGACCAGGTGCTGATAAGATTGTATAACGCGTGTCAACGATTATCGTAAATTCACTGTGAAAAGTTTGGGGTATAATTGATCAAAAGGGCACCCGTTTCAAAGTTTGTTATTTACCTGTTTAACAGTTGTTCGTACGAAGCTACGCCAATTCATTTTACTCTCAAGTCACGTGCGTTACCTCCCGTTAATTAGACAAATGATCAGCAGTCGGATGAACTGAATAAAACGACAATCAAATAAGGAACATAGAATATTGTACTTTACATGCTTTAGAAATACTCTAAAATGATGCGTGAAAATAGATATTATCCCGATGGATTTCCTAATTACATTGAACATGATGTCAATCTGACCAGTTTTTTTTATCAATAATGAAACATTCGGAATAATCTATGAATCTATGATTATTAGATAAATCCAAACAGGAATAGAGATAATTCTTATCATTTTTTAAAAAATAAATCTAAAACTTTAAAGCTAGCAAATCCCTTGCAGACTTTTTGACCTCATTTTTAGCTCGGCTATTTGTAGAATATGGAAAGCTATTGTACTCATCAAGACGTCGGCGTCACACTTAAGTTAATTTTTTGCATTCAAGTTCATATCTTTAAAACTACTAAAAGGAGCTGATTGAAACTTCACACACTTATTTAATAGCGCCCAAGGCCCATAACTCTAACAGGAGTATAGAGAGAAATTTGGTCTGATAAACCACTATCAATGGTGATTTGTTGCAAATATTGTATCGGAAACATTAGCAATTTTGAAAATGTCATGATTTGTATTATTTATGCCAATAATATCATCCTCTGGCATTAAATACGATTAACGCATACAAATAAGCCTAGACATTACCAATTGATTATGTATTCAAGTCATTCATCAACAAAGCTGTTTTCAAGTTTTCCTTTCCCAATTTCTTCCAGAGCTTACAATATGTTCGGAAGTAAAAGTCTCCACCTCATTTTCCAATATACCACATATAGATATATAAAATACCAACCAAATTAATAAAAGAAACAAGTATTTCAAGACTGAGAATGATCGAATGAAACGGGAAATATTAAAATCAGAAATATATTATATAAAAGCGATATTGCACCTTTTGTGGATTAACATGTACAGTAATGATACGCAAAAAGGTGAATTGTATTATATATATTTTACACCGTGATTCTTTTATCATAGTTTAATAGTATGTAATGATATAAGGCCTGGGAGAATTTCTAATCGAAACACATAATGTCACATACAAAGCTTATGTTGAACACAAATAGTTTAGTTTAAACATATTTATTCTCAGAATATGTACATAATAACATTTGAAATATATACACATACAAAATTTGACAATATTCAAAGAAGAGGATTAGAATGAAAGACTAGGTCTTATAGAATTCTTCTCCGTTTAGTTGTTAAATATATCGGTGTCGAACTGGTGATCTAAAATTTTCTGAGAAAAATATATATTACCAAATGTATAATAGAAACAAATATATATGGAGTATGAAAGAAGTAGTAATTCAAAAGAGAAAAAGGGGAAGAAGAGTCTCATAATTATTTGTTATGTGTTAAATCGTTAAAGGAATCTTTTAGTTTTTTGCTATAAAAGACTGCACGTTAGAGAATATTGTTGAATTATCATCATCTGATAGGCCAGGGTTTCCGAAGAGAAGAATATCGAGATTGATATCAAAAGCTTGAATATTAATAAATAATTCATTTCGGTACAAGTTGTAGCGATAACATTCAAAGAAGAAGTGATAGTTGCTTTCGACTTGACCACATTCACATAAAGGTGAGGGTGATATGTTTCTTAGAAAAAGATGATAATTTAAAGAACTGCATTTTTGTGCGAAGACGTGTATGGAGAACCTGTAATTTTCTGTTACCAGAATAGTAGTATTTTGGGTGTGCGTTTCTTGTTACGTGTTAAGAAGTTCTTGAATGATGAAAGTGTTGGTAAGTTCCGAACTTCGGTTGGTAAGTTGTTCCAATCGCGTATAGTAGAGGGAAGAAAGGAGTTGTAGTATAAGAAGTTCGCGCATATATTCCAGCAGTATTATCAGAGTTACGTAAATTATACCTTGTGTTAGTTTGATCAGGAATTAAGGAAGAGAGAAAGTCGGGAGTCAAATTGTTATGCATTTTATAAAACAAAATTAATCGGTGATTATACCGTCTTTGTTCTAATGTTTCCCAATTAAGTTCTTGAATTTAGGCATTCGATAGAAACTAATCTTGTCGCACCTGAAGCAATCCTAGCACATTCATTCTGAATCTTATCTAAGCTTTCGAGTTCATATTGAAAAGCATTTCCCCAAATGACGTCTGCGTATTCAAAGAATAGGACGAATGAATGAAGTGTAAATTATCTCAAGAGATTTTCTGTCCAAAGAATATTTCAACTTTCGCATTATATTGACGCGCTTCAAGCCTTTTCGGTTATATATTCAATGTGTGAATGCCAATTACAGTTATTAGAGAGAATAATTCCTAGGTGTTTTTATGATCGTTAACTTCTGGTATATTTTGATTGAGCATAATATAAAGAAGGGTGGTTTGCGTTATGTTTTCTAGATACAATAAGTGATTCTGTCTTTGATGGGTTGAATGTGACAAGCCAATTTATCTTGCCCATGTTGTGATTGTCTGTATATCTGTTTGTAACTGTTGAGCTGCGACTAGTGGATTTTCTATGACAATATAGAGACTTGTATCATCAGCAAAAAGGTTGACAGATGATTGGAGATCTAGAACAATATCATTTATTGAAAAATAAGGAATAGCAGAGGGCCAAGAATAGAACCTTGTGGTACTCCAGCTGAAAGAGTACCCCAAGATGATTTTGAATTAGATATAACTACACGTTTGACGCTATTAGTGAGATAGTTAGAAAACCATTCGAGGAGGCTGCCGGAAACACCTGCATATTTGAGTTTTGGAAAGTTATACCTTTATGCCAGACTTTATCGAACGCTTTACTGATATCAAAGAAAATAACCCGAGCTTCTAGACCATTGTCAAGTGCTTTGCACAGTGTATCATAGATAAAAACAAGTTGATTAACAGTAGAGTCGCCAGGAATAAAGCCGGATTGAACAGGAGTAAGAAAGTTTTTAGCTTGGAGATGGTTGAAAAGATGTTTGAATATTAGCCGCTCAAAAACTTTTTCAATTGTATTAAGAAGAGAGATAGGGCGGTAATTATTTGGAAGAGAGGAGTCACCTTTTTTAAAAATTGCAGATACATGGGCTACTTTCCATGTCGATGGTACTTTTACCGACGAAGAAAGTGAGGCATTAAACAAATCACAAAGAGGTTGAGAGAGTTCATGTGACGCTTCGCGTAGAATTCTATACTTATACCATCAGGACCGGATGCTTTTTCAAGATTTAATGATCTTAGGACATTTTCTGTTTCAGTTTCAGTTAGTGTAATTTCAGATAGTGAAGTTGTTGTCATTGATGGACCAAGATCAGGTACATGCTTATTTGAATCTCAATGAGTGTTTGTTAATAAAATAGTCGTTTAATAAATTTGCTTTGTTTTCATCTGTAAAATGTTAAGTTCGAGTGTTTCTGGATTTTGTAATGGGGGTATTGGAGTTATTTGTTGTGATGATATAAATGATTTTAACGTTTTCCACCAGTCTTTAGACGATAATGATCCTCTTTTTGAGTTTATCCGATAATTTGCAATAATAATTTGATTTAGCTTCGCGAATTAATAAAATAGTTTCATTTCTAAGTTGTCGGAATTTTTGCCAATGATGTAAAGACTGTGTTTGTTTTGCTTTTTCTGTAAATGCGTTTTTTTTCTAATGTGGCTTCTTACTGTACTAGTCATCCATGGAGCATCTGATGGTCTAACATGTATTTGTTTATTTGGTATATTAATTTTTGCAATATTTATGATCTGATTTGTTATATTGTCCGCATATGTGTCTATATCTGCGTGAGTGCATGTATGCCAGTTATAATTTAGTAGATCTTGTCGGAGTTTATCAAAGTCACCTCGATTGTATTCCATTATAGTTCGTTGAAATCCACGTTGAGAGGGTTTTCTTAATTTAAGAAGACACAAAACTGGGAGATGGAATCGATGTTCTTGGTTGAGAAAGTGTTCACCAACACCAGCTTTTACGATGTTATTTATATTAGTTACAAATATTGAGATCTATTAATGATTGTGATGTTTCGGTAAAGTGAGTAGGTTCGTCAATAAGTTGACTCATATTAAATTTTGTGTAATTGAATTGATTTTTCTGTTTGAAGTTATGGTTAATGCATCATAATTGAGGTCTCCTGTAAGGATAATGTCAGAAATATTTGTATCGATAGCAAGAGCGATTGAGTCTTCAACTTATTACTGTAATTTGCATCGGCATTAGGAGGTCGATAAAATAGACCGAAGAGTACATGTTTGTTATTTTCAGGAATCAATTCAATCCAGATACACTCCAAGTTATTAAGTTCTAAATTGTAATGTCTCTTATAATGCAGATTTTCTCGAACATAGAGGATAACTCCGCCATGAGAATCATCAATCCGATCTTTTCGTTCAGGAGTATTGTAAGATAAGAGTTTAAGATCATCAGATGATATTGTATTGTTCAGCCATGTTTCAGAGAAGGCAAGAATATCAAAGTCGACAAGTTCGGAATAAAGAATGTCAAGTTTTATGACGTATGCTTTGTACATTTAGGTGGACAAATGATAAGTGATGTGATATGCTAAATGTTGTATCAGTATAAGATGAGCTTGTAGATTCAGGCCCTGGGTGTTCATGTATATCTCCCGCCAGAAGTATTAATAAATAAAACCACGTACACAAAATACTCCTGATAAAATTTTGAAACAAGAAATAGGTAAAAACCATGTTAATATGTACTTTTGTAAGATTTAATGACATATTTCCTTTTGGGATGAATTATCATTTTTGCTTATTCATGGCTGTGAATATACCTATAACAAAGATAATAACATCACATGGGATGAGTAGATATTCAACAATATTAAAGAATGAGTAAATATTGGCAGCAGTCCGGAGTATCTATATGTTGTCCATGATGGTCGTCTTACTTAGTGTATTATATTTATGTAATTGATGATGATTGTACCAGATAAAATTGTATAACCGTCATGGACATAAAGGTTGATTTCATAGGTAGGTAAACGTGCAGTATCATGAGTAATATGATGCCGGGGGGAACATTATGTGAGACTAAAGTGAAGAAAAA
Source organism: Ruditapes philippinarum (assembly GCF_026571515.1). Taxonomy (NCBI): domain Eukaryota; kingdom Metazoa; phylum Mollusca; class Bivalvia; order Venerida; family Veneridae; genus Ruditapes; species Ruditapes philippinarum. The sequence continues at coordinate 129,101 of NW_026866109.1, read as the reverse complement.
AAGAGGTCAGAAGAAATAGAGGTAAAGGAGGAAGGAGAGTAATAGTAGGACATTGCATGTTATAGTTTTGATGACTACAAGAAGAGATGGAATCTGTACTCACTAATCGAGTGTGAAACGAGCTAAACTACACACAAATAATTTTAGTTAGAAATTAGATAACAAAGTTTAAAAACAGTTCTGGAATGAAGATGAATTCTATAAGGTTAGACAAGGCAAAACAATGTATATGTTACATGAAAACACAGCAAAGATACCGTAATATTGCAAACAAATCAGTATAAGCTGTCAAATGTATAAACAAAGCATTATATATTTATTTCGACCAACCTCATTTCACAAATAGTTTGCTGTCTGCATTTAACGTAAAGAAACGCATAGCAGTAAGTATTTCATTTAGAATACTGAACGACGAAAAGAATAAAATTTAATAAAATATAAAAAAAGTAATGGAAAAAAAAAGCAGAGAAGCTTAAGAAACTTGCTGAAGACGATCAAGTGAGTCTACGAGATGATTTTGTAATATACTAGCAATTATGCAAATTTGGCCCGTTAATGAGGTTTTGCCTTATCAGGACACGAGGAGATACATTAGTTCTATATCAGTGGCTTTGTCATTTCATATCGGTTTGAAAAGCAAGCTTAATAAGAAACCCTCAATTACGTAACATAAAACCTGTAATGCTTATACAATTTCACAATGGCAGATATTAATATTATTTATGGCAAAATTATAATAAACATATACCACTGGCAAAGGAACCAAGCAGGACACCAAACAAAAACAGGAGTGGGCACAAGGGAAAAGCACGAGTAGGTTAGTAAAGTTACTTTAATATAAAGAGAATACTTACACAGATTAGTTCATAGCATTAGGACCATGAGTTTAAATTTTTAACGTTTGTGTTTTTGTACATGTTCTGCAATTTATTCTGGCTAATTACACTAACAATTAATTTAAATAAACCATTGACATGTGTTCTTTTCAATTACGTTTTGGTAAAATCCTTATTGTTAGCCATATATCTGATAACTTTAAGTCAGTAAAACTAATGTTATGTAGGAATGAATGTATTCAGAAAAAAAGCCTATCAAAATCTTAAATAGGTATAGGTGTAAGTCATAGGTTCAGTTGATCTTAAAATTAGACAGAAGGCAAGGTAACGAGCAGCATTCTTCCACTGGACAACGCAGTATTTCATTTTCATCAAACGGAGTTAGCAATAACGTTTTACACGAACAATTCAGCACTTAACACATACTTAAATTCAGAAAACAGTAGATTCGTAGGGGTTATATTAGTAGATATGCAATGTGAATGAGTATAAGACAAATAATTTTAATCTTATTGTTATACTTATATCATAATAACGCATCTGTCTACTACTGATATCATACATAATTATAATTCAGTTTGATTAAATCGTTGAAAGTGTACGTTAGCTTATAAATTAAATAAGATTACTTTTATCTGCTGTGTCGTAATTTGCTTTTACAAATAAATCTACTTACACATAGAGGCACTTATAATCCGACACTCACATTTTTCGGGATAACTTGGTTATTTGTGAACAGATTTTGAACATACAAAATTCAACATATCATACTTATTTGTCTAGAATTTTACTTCCAATTCATTGGCAAGAACATAGAGAAAATAACAAAACAAATATGTTACTGCAAAATGAAAAATCACAAAACGACTGTAAATATCGGAACACAATGAAAAGTCTCTAAATCCAACGGATTCTGTTTAATAGCCAGTTCAAATACTTTCTGTGTCATCCCATGACTATAACAAAGTGTAAACACCTGTCACATGGTTATGACGTAGTGGAGGATTGGGGAATATATCTCCATTCCGGAATAAAGGCTTCCTCGAGTTCCAGCAAGTCCTGCATTCCAAGTCACCATATCTTAACATCACACTTGTCGGCTGAATTGGACAGGCGTGTGAGAAAGAGGCCAAAAGCTCCAAGCAAGTTGCTGGAACACGAGCAAGCCCTTATTTAGGAATAGAGAGCTGCGAGGAAGAGGTGTTTACTTTGTTATAGCCAATTGGGAGGACATACAAAGTGTACATACAGATTTAATGGGATTTAGGACTGTTCATTTGAAATTTGAACAAATCCGTTCATAAATAAGCTATTGATACAGAAAAATGTCAATGTCGGGTTATAAGTGCCTCTGAGTGTGTGTGTGTTTTAATGTAAAGTCTTATTCATATTCTTTATGATACTCAAACATTTTGTTTAAATCTAAGTAATCTTAAGTATAAAACTAAAGATAGAAATAAAAAATAATTATTATATAATTATATATATAAAATATATATAATTTCACACGTTTCTATAACAGACTACTTTTTTAAGATTTTCCCAATGTTGTACCTCAATTTTATTTTTGCTGACATTGTCATGGCTGTTTAGAGGAAAGCAAAGCTGGAATTGATAAATAATTAAATTCAAAAGTAAGAAAAAGAAAAAACTTACTTTAATTCATACAAATAACCTATTAGTCGTTTTTTTCTACTAGAATTGTTTTTCTTTATTTTTAAAACAAGGGATCATTCATGTTTTTGGAATAATATAAATAATAGCATCGCCATTTAACGTTGATTTTCGAACTTATTATTCAGCTTAAGACTTCTTTGAAGTCGACAAAAACTACTAGTGGGGTATAAAGATTTAAAATTAAAGTTAATTTTGAGGAAATTTCATTAAAACTTGTTTTTAAGCATAAAATAAATTAAAATTTGTTTTAATGTTGTGTAAGATGTAATTTTATTTCATCGAGTGAACTTTAAAAACAGTATTCTCACTTGTGGCTCAGCCACTCGTGAGAATACTGTTTTTAAAGTTCACTCGATGAAATAAAATTTCATCTGACACACAAACAAACAAATATCCACTATTTATTATACATTAATGCAAGCAAAACTTTCATCAAGCTTCTATATACTTCAATTCTAACACGCTTATTAAAAAGGAAATTGATAAAAATACGTTGAGCTGTATTGTTTGTAGAAATTATTTTCTCACGTCATTTGGTTAATTGACGTCATTTATGATAACATATGACGTGAGCGCATTCGTTTTACTGTTTTGCATATTATAGCGCGTAAAAATGCACTTGATCACCGTATCTATTTGATTGGGAAATAGTGTGAAGCGTATTAGAATAAAATGTTGCAATTGATCAAGTTAAAATAATGTTTGAATTCAGACATCTGGACTCGTGTTTTATGAATTTTCCAGTATTATTGTAACATAAACAGAGTTATAAAATGTTAATATTTCCAATGCAAGTATTCATACGGAATCATAAATGAATGTAATAGCAGCTTATAATTTAATTAACGTACTTTCTGATATGTTGCTTTCCAAGACTGACATTATGTTCAAATTTCAGTATTAGACATATATTTCAAAACATAGAATGAATTGAGTGTCTGATTTAAAAACAAACTGACATCACAACTTCTCATCGGAAGTCAAATGTTCTGATTTTGTTTGTTACACGAAAGTTTAAACATTTTGCACGAAGCTAAGTTAACAAATAACGTTTCATTATTTCTGCAAAACATTTTCGAAAGATTTGGTAAACAGTAGTACTAGTTAACCTCAGAGGAAGATGTAATTATTGAAACTTTTATTCTATTAACATATATATTAATATTATTCGTATAAAATATAAGTTAAACATAAAATTTTGCAAGTATTCATACATTTTATTATAACATGAATAAACATTAACATGTAATCTGCACTTTTTAAAGCTGAATGATTTGATTATGTAAGACTTAGTGTATTAAGTTTCAAATATAAGTTGAATAACATATACCAATTACTATTGAATTAGCATCAGCGACAAATTTATCACAATAAACTATGACACTAAATTAAATAAAAATATCAGTACCTTGGTCCAAACAATATGTTGATTAAATATTGAGCATTATAAGTAAGTATAAAAAAGAAATGTAAGGCATCTTAAAGCAATCATTGTCTATTAAACCATACATTTATAATCCCATTAAAGACATAAATAATTATTTTTATGATTCAGTTTAATACTACCAGGAAGCACTTCTATTTTAAGATAGACTTTCAGGCGCAAATGAAGAAATAAATATTTTTAACTTGTAAAAGATATTAAACTCACCACAAGAAATTAAATTGTTTTTCAATTAAGTCGAAAACAAGTGAAAAGCTGAAACCCCATTTGCACGTTCAATACATTTCTTCAATTTTATTCTATTTTAGGAAAATAAATATGTCAAGTCAAGCCCACTCAGCTATCCTTTTATAGAATTTTCTTAATGAAAAGTTTACATTTTAGAGTATTTAGAAAGACATTCCCAATATTGAATAATGGAGTGGTCATTATGCAAATTGGATAAATAAAACCTGTTTGGGTTAGATAGGAGGTATATTAAGCTCTTGAAAATGATTTTGGGATTTCATTTCAAATCGAATTAAATCAAAATTTAATTTTATTGAGAAATTTAATATATTTTAAGTGGATCTGAGAGGCGGTGTTATGTTTAATGTGTTTTTGTTTTGCAGTTATACTTATTACAAAGAAAATGGACGTTTATTTATTTTTATATAAAAGTATGTTTGTTTTGGGCCAAAATAGGGGGAATTCGGTAATTCCAATGTTAACAACCATGATGAAAACATTTCAAAATACATTTTGTTATCGTTCAAATTTCTGTTTATCAAATGATTTTGCAGCTTATATAGATATATTTTAAAGCTTTGTTGAAATTGATGTTTCTGAAACACATTTTTAATAACCAAAAGGAGTATTTAATATTTTGTTTTCAATTAAGCCTACTAATCTTTAATTATAAAATTGTTAGATTTTTTTTAGTCTTTACTTTTATTTACATGTGTTTCTCTTTATTTGATAAGTTCCTAAATGAAGTTGTATGATTGACTTGAGAGTGACGCTTCCTTATGATCAATGAAATAGTTGACGTCAGTAAAGTACACGTTTGATCCTACATTCTCCAAAATACAATGACAAATCAAATTGTCTCGGAATTAATAAGATTTTCATATTTAATAAGGAAAACAAATTAAATAACTAAAGTGTTTCTAGTTCATTTAGTGATTTTAGGATGGAAGCGCAGCACATGATGTATTCTGTGATTTGCCGGAAAAAAAAGACACACAACAGATTACTATAATTCTTGTCCAGCAATAGATAATGAATTAACTGAATTGGAAATAAATTCAATTGTTTAATTATAAGTTAAAGAGTTGTTTTTAAGTATCAGCTCTACATAATACTTTGGTTATTTATCTTGTTTTTACCTTTTTTTTCCTTCATTGTTAGAATTTGAATTTGAATTGAAAACTCCATTTTCGTGAGATAAATTGCAATTGATAAAAAAATAAAAATATTTCTATTCAATCGTTATTTTTTAATTTTCTCAATGGAACCACTCCAATAAACTATGTCAAATATAGTTACAAGTACTACGTGATAAAATGCAGAATTTTTAGGATTTTTTCAAAATGATACAGAAGTTTTTATATTTTGTGCAACTAAAGTTCTGTCTAGAGAAGAATGTGATACATGTTATAAAGTTAATCGATAAGTTTTGTAAATGCGTAATCAATGTCATTTTTTGTCATAAGATAATTAAAAGAAAGAAATTAAACATATACCACCACTTTATCTACAATTTTTTTAGATGTATTTACTTTTTAAAATTATTCTAAATTATTACATTACTCTGAACAACTTGCTGATAAATGCTTTGAATGAACAAATTATAATTTTAAATTGTCAGAATTATTTGAGATAATCAGTATAAAATACTATTATAAAAGCTGTTGATGCAAGTTAATATCATATTATCACAAATGAGGAAATACTTATTATACCAATGTAATTCTCTTGTGAATAAAAAGAGCAAGTAAATGTGTAAATATTCGTTTTTAGTAAAATCATATTTATCTCTAAAGCTTGAAAATCATTCACAGTTCATTTTTAAACGTCCATTGTCAAGCTTGGAAAAAGACAAAAACTAAGAGTAAGCATATTTTCACAAGTAATGAAATCCAGGTCATTGACATATTTTAACATATTTTGCATTTTAACGATAATGTAACAGTACTGTTGTTAGCAACCTATACCTTTTTTTCTGCCGATAAACTCTGAAAGTTTTTAGATTGATGATCGGAGAGTTTTAAGCATGTTATGACGTTCAAATGAAACTTAAAATTTATCCTCCATAAGTAAAAGAAATTTCTTTACTTATATACCTGTATGAATATGACTTATTAAATAAATAAAAAGTGGAGTTTGTCTGTTAGGTAGGAAAACAACAAAGAAAACAACAAAGATAAAAGTAGCGATAAGGCTTAGTTGTAAACGTGTTCTACTAGTAATCTAGGGTTTGCTTAACGACTGGTTGGAACCCTGCTAAGGGAAAGCTATAGATTCCTTTAGCAAGAAAGTTTACGTGCATTGCTTTTTACTGGTTGATACTAAAATGGATTCGAAAGTGTGTCTTTGAGCATATAGCTTTCTACACAATTGAGCTAAAATAAAGTCCGTATAAAGTAAACTAATAATGAAAAATGTCACAAACAATAATTAAATTATTTATTCATTCTAAGTATGCATGTATATGACATAAAATACAAAACGTTTTAATGCCAAAGTAGTATTCACGTTTTGTTTTCTTTGCATAACAACTAGTTATTAATTCAGTATTTCTTTTCTTTCTTTGAATAACAAAAAATGTTTCATTGTTTTTTCTTTGAACAAACCAATCAAGAAAATTATTCTTTGTCAAATTCATATCATTGTCAAACTCGTATGTCTCTTACTGAAACAACTTCTGTCATACATACGTTCTTAAGATATTACATTTGTCGTCAAGAATGTTAGATAACCGACGACGTACATCTACAGATATGGAGAAACATATTAAACAGATTACATGTAATCAAATTTGTCTGCACGAACATTATGCAATAAGCTTACATTTATTTCAGAAGGGAAGAAAAGTTGCTTTATTCGATTATTTTTTTATATAGAAGGATAAATCAGTTGTTTTTGTTTTCCTAGGCAGATCAGTATGCAAGGACGTTTAAAATTAGAACATAGAATTATGCTTTACACTTTACAATGTAGAAAGGACAAGGAGATATGTTAAGTCGAGCAAATAATAAGTAAAATCTGACAATTGTGATTAGAGAAAGTCGTTTAAAATATTATTTAATTTAAAAAAAAATAATTATGTTGCAAGAAATGACAAAAAAAGAAATAGCTTGTTAGTAATTTAATTTGTTTGTAAGATTTCCTTGGTTCCTTAAAGGAGGAAGTAAATTAATTCCGCAAGCTGTGTAAAGATAAACCTCATCACCTGTATTTTCTTTCATTTGTTATTGACAATTAGAAACATTGTACATACAAATCACATGATATCTAACTATATCGTTTTGCACGGATATTATTCATGTTAAAATTTTATTTTGTTAATTCGTGAGATGTCTTCAATGTCTCGCTAGGAGAAAACTTTTGTTTTTAAAGAAAGCTTTTGACTAGACAATTCAATACATTACTAACCTGGAACAAAGTCTCCCTTTTTTCACTCAAAGATAAATTTGGGATTTTGTTTGAATTGATTATAATTAAAAGCTTTTTAATTTTCTCATTGATAGAAGACTAAAGGCACGTAATTATATTAAAGTTGCGAATGTTTTTAAATTAATTTAAATGAACTATTCTTTTCAAACAAATTGAAATAAGAATTTCAATCGCAACAAGAGCGCAGCATGCGGTTTAAACGTAGGTCTGAAAGGGCAAAAGCTAAAAAGGGGCATAATTCCTATAAGTATTCCTTTCAAAATAATGACCCTTGTCATACAACCGGCCTAGTCATGATAGTCAAGTTTTACAATTTTAAGTAGTTTTGAAATCGTCCTATTAATGATGACAAAATTCTAAGGTCAGAAGGTGATAAACTTCAAAAATAACGTTTCTGAATAGCTGTATAAAGCGTATGACACGAAGATATTTTCTCGAGACATAGAATAAATGATATAAGAATCACCTAAAATATTTAAGAGATTGAAGGTCAGAATTACCACTTATTTCTGTAAATTATTGCCTTATATATAAAGTCGCCACGGAAAGGTGAAATGAATATGCTGCATGCTAAGTTTGATTTGGCTGTTTATGAACGACGGCGGAAATAAATACATGGTTTAGACAACAAACATGGTACCGTCTGAACCAGAATTGTACTTTATGCCTTACTATAGCTTTATTAGATCAAGCCATGAAAAAGGGTAATGGTATAATATTGGAGCCTCTGTCACGAGCCGTTTTATAACGAAAAGTCAAAAGTTCATTTGCCTAGACGTTATTTGCTAATCTATCAAATATGTTCACTTTTGACAAGACAGCAATTTTGTCTAGTCAAGCATTGACGTGTCTAGTTATTTTTCAAGCGCATTTATGTTTAAAGCTATCTATCTGTCTGCTGGAGTTTTAGTTTAAATTACAAATGATTTATGAAATTTAATGAAAAGTTTCGTTCGATGAAATTGAGACATATTGCAAGTAATAAAAGGAGAAAAAAGGCAACCATGTCTTGTACCAAATATTTCGAACCTATCAAGTCTACAACGTTTTTGATATTTGCCATTTTCGTCGTTCTTGAGAGATTTCCATTTTCAAAGAATTTAGTGTAAATACGTATTCGCAAAGGTGCCATGTTTTGGCTTACGTAGATTCCAATGAATTTCTAAATTGCAACATTGAAACATATACAGGGCAAATACAGGATGTTAAGTGGTCGAGATCAAGGACGAATTTTAGATTTTGCTTGTGCATTTAGAAACATGTTTCCGTGAAAATTAGACAAAATTGAAAATATATTAAGCGAGGTAAGGGGAACAAAGTTATACATGCAGGAGACACATTTTCTGGGTCACTACTTCAGCTCACATGATGCGATAGACATTGCGGGGATTTTTGTTGAAGAACTCATCCACCTTTCAGACAGAAATCGAACAAGAGATAATCTTACTGGATCATTCCGACTCAAGAAAAAAAAGCAATTATAGCCTAGCTTATCACAATACAAATCAGGTAAACATTTTGTTGACGGATGAATACATTATGATTGATTGCTTCGGTCGAACTATTTTTTGAGTTATAAAAAGTAATGTATTCATATTTATCACATCGAGCATGTACATGTAGATAATATGACAACAGTGATGGTGCAGGGTGCTGTATCAAGAGCATTTAAAAAAAGATATATTTGTGCAAATGGCAGTTTTATTAAGCATTCAAAATAATATTTTTTTTAAGATTTGTATGTTTTAAGATGTATATTTGTTCTCTTTTCATGACCAGAAATTTAAAAGGATCTCACAATGATATTTTATGAAATGTAATAAGAGGCCATTCTGACATTTCTTTCTCCAGACAGATGATCAAACTAATTACATTGTGTTACAGAAAATATCATTTCCCCGGTCGTAACCACTTAAAAGACTAAATGGCACCATTTTTATATGACATGACAATAACACGGTGGCCATGTCAATATATGAAATTGCTTTGCGTGCTTCAGAGCAAAGGTGTATATTAATCAGAAATAAATCAATCTTCGCTTCTCGTTTAATAGTTACAGATTTGATAGTATGGTCGGGATTCACCGTTCCTTATGACGTTCAGGGATTAGTATATACCATTGACAAATGACAATACCATTATTATTAAATGCGACATATCCTTTTACAGTCTGGTAAACTTAAACATTACTAGTCGCTTCAATGTACAAATTAAAACATTATTTAATACTCCTTTCTAACTTACGTTTGGTAACATATACGATATTATATTCAAGTATGTTTTATATTTGAATTTATAAAAAGCAACTTTAAAAAGCTATAATGTAAAGTCTACACGTACTGGAATTAGATAGGTATTAGTTCTTATTCCCTAAAGATATATTTTATAATGACAAAAACACATTGTTGTTAGAGAGAAAATACGAGATACTTTTGCTTTGAAATAATGAAGCTGTATTTTCAATATTTGTACCAGAGAAAAGTAAAAGTTAAAAATAGGCGCTGAAAAATTGCATAATAAAATAGACAAACCTTACGTGAACTTTACAGACACATATGAACTGACCTGTGAATCAATTTAAACTGTTCAACTTTCAGTTGTATAAATTATGCATTTAAAAAATGAAACAAAACTAATGATAAATCATATACATATAAAAGTTTATTTTCTGATAAAACATTTAAAATTCTTTCAATTATATTAATCAATGCACCAAACAAACATCGCAATAACGGTAAAAAATTCTTATAAGATGATCATGTGGTTTGAAATGTATGAAATTTGAAAGCAACAAAAGATGCTGACGTTGTCGTTGGTCCAGCTAATCACAGATTTGGTTATTGTTTAAAACATATATTTTGATATTTGAACTATCTGCTAAAGCTGCCCGTACTTTTATGAAATAAATTTGTTCTAGACATGGTTTGTCTTGAGACAAATATATATTGATCAAATGAGACATTTTTAAAAGACATGTTTATAGTGTGCAAGCACTTTCATGTATCAACTTTTGTATGCCTTTATAATACTGCGCGTTTGTATCGTCGCTTTTCATTGGATACTCGTGGCTGTTATATAGCTTTATATACACGACTGCTGTCAATTTACGAAGAAAACTCACTTTTTCTGTAAAAAAGACACTTGCTGTAACTTCGTTATAAATATTTCTGACATGGTATACGGTCGTATATAAACGGTTGAATGCAATATAACTCTTGCCTATCGGCTCGATTTATATTTCTATATAGGTCCATATAACCCGTCAAAAATCTTCATAACTAATAATATATACGTATTTATTAATGATGCTAATGCATGAAGTCTGAATCTTCAATATAATTGTGACTAACTGTTTTACACTTCTGACGTCGTTAGTCTGAAGATACAAAACAGATTAAGATTTTAAATTTTATACCATTTCAGTTCCGATTAAAACTTTGTAGGTACCGCAAAAATCTTGAATTAAATCATTATTTTTCTGTATAAGTAGTGTTGAAAATTAATTGTTATATATCACTCATTACAACAAAATCCGGAAAGCTCTGACAAGGAGAAGAAATCGAATACTTAAAGAAAACATTAAAGATCGCCAAAAGCGGAAAAAATAAAAAGTACTGAAGACTATAATCGTTTAGTTGTATTTGTAAACAGCTGCGTTTAATGCATGTTATAATCACCCCAGACCGCCTAACACGTTTTAAGGAAGAACACGTACATACAAAAATTGCAAATTTAGCTGCAAAAATATGGCTGAATTCATAAACCTTATAAATGTTCTAATTAAAATCAAAAGAGAAAATAATTCATGCAATTTACAACGTTGCATTATAATAATAATAATAATAATAATAATAAAAAAATAATAATAATTATGATGATAATAATAATAATAATAATAATAATAATAATAATAATAATAATAATAATAAAATAATTATAATAATAACAATATAAATAATAAAACGGCATTATCATATTGTTTTAATAATTAAGTCCTATATTAGAGTATTGCAAAGTGCACGAACATAAATATCACTAAAGAGAACAAATAGTCCCAAGTTCAGAAAATTTAGTTTTATCGCAAAACAGGATTGTGGTAAAAGTTGTAAGGACTTCACTTAGAGTTGTTTTTGACATGACTGGACTTGAAATAAAAATTCACTCTTTTGCTTACTGTGACAAATGACCCAAAATTGAAAAGCATTGCAAAGCTTTTTAACTAAATTCGGGCAAAGAATGGCACAAAATACCAATTTATATTGATCTATGAGTATATTTCTTTGTCATCTTTTGCATATCTCTCAGTTTTAAGTGTTAAAGTTGATCTATGTAAGAAATTCAAATTTTATGTTTTAGTCTAGAGTTCTTTCAAGACAGCTACAATTAAATCAAACAAAGACATTTTCAGTACTGAAATATAAAATCAAAACACATATCATTATTGAATGAAACATTACAAAAAGACATTTATCTTAAGACACGACCCTTCTTCTCTCCATTAAATAACACCAGAAGTATGTAGAATAAAATCTAAATAAAGACAGTCACCGACTGTGTAATAAATGAAAAAGAATGATCAAACATCTAGATATGGATAACAGTAAACCCAACTATATTTAATGTGGAAATGTGTCTTGTTACGGTAATGAGGAATAATTATTTTTGGATATGAAACAACATGCGTGTTTGAGTAGGAGTTTGATGGTTAAGAAATTATTTCCAAAACCTACTTTTTTCTAATTGCTACGAGCGATATAATTTAATTTACTAGTCTTATACGAACGAAATTGCAATACGGCTAAAAAAAATTAAATACTGCCTTTTAAATATGAAGGTTTTATTGGCTTTACCTTGTGTCTAGATAAGTTTGACTTTCACAGAGAAATATCTCTATATAAGAATAGTTGTAGGAAATTAAATCGGTAAAAACGACATAAAAGAACAACAGAAATATAATTATAACTTCAAATTCTTGGATTCCAATCCGAAGATTTGTTTTACAAATAATATGGTAATAGGTTCATGTTTTTCTATCAATTACACTAATTTTGACTTGAATAGAGTTTAATTGGCCATTTTGCAATATATCACTCATTTTTCATAAAAATAATTAATTAAAGATAAAATTAATTCAGATGATGAACTCAGCTTTACATGACACTTTACGCATATACTAGCTCAATTTGTGCATGGAACTTATCTTTGCCTGTAAGGTACAAGTCAGTGATTAACACTTGTGACAAACATAACCTATTAGTTTATTTCATGTAAAAATAATTCTGTGTTGTTTAAAACTTATTATTTCATGCATATTTTATCGGCGTCAAATTTTATTGTACACCTTAATTCTTTTAATTTGACAACTATATGAAATGGTTTATCGAAACATTACATTTCTAACCTTTAGAAAAGCTGAAGGTCGCTTTAAACACATAATATTATGTTTTATATTGTCGTCCATAAACCGAGACCCAACTACATTTTCTGTGATATTTTATATATTAAATTTCCTTTATGAAGAAGAATTCAACACATGATATAAGTTATGACTAAAGTAATGAGTCATAGCGGTTTGAACACTATCTATCTAATATTTCTGGAGATATAAGTCTCTGCGTTTTGTAGATAATAAAGATCGCAGCTTATATCGAACATTTACTTTTAGCAGATAGTCAGAATAAAATTAAAATCATTTAGTTAATATTTTTCAACTATAGCAACTAATAAATAAAACCAACTCAAGGTTTTCGATCGCAGAGTAAAATCTATTTGGCTTTTAATGACAATTCATTAATTTTAGTAACGTTGGCCGCTCCTAATCCGGTATATTTACTTTATTGTTTTTCTTCTGCTTTCCAATTTATATTCTAAAAGCAGTGGAAACGCAGAGGGAAGAAAATACATTATAAAGAATTCAGTATATTCTCAGAGATAATTACGTAATGGATAAGCAATTATGCAAATTAGGCAAGTAAATGCCTTCTGTTTCTGATAGATACGAGACACATTTGTATCTTGTTAATAGTTCTGAGATTGAAAACGAATCCAAAATTTATACCACATAATGGTATACATAACGTTTTGATTGTCTGTGCATGCCACAAATAATAAACCTAATAAGTACAGAAATTGTTGACATTTATGAAGCTTATATATTTCAAGAAAACATATTTTGAATAGCAAACTAAACAAATTTTGCGCGTATTTTTCGGATGTTAACATTAAGTTTTATCTTTTCATATCAAGTGTGCATCATTTGTTGTTTGAATTTTTGTTATTAAAAATGCAAAGCTTAAAAGTTTTCCCAAAGCCGTAACACAAATAGGATTACACATTAGATAACGTTACAGTAATACCATAAAATAGAAAAATGAGAATTCCTAAAGAAATACAAACCGGCAAATTGAAAATGTTGCAGGCTCGGTTTGATTGAGCTTTGTTCATAGACAGTACTGTCAAGTGCAAACTATCGTCCAAGCCCCTAGCATTGGTTTAAGCAGAAACCGACATTTAAACACGAAATGGTGAAAATTTTAATTTAGAAACATCCGCTGATGTGTTCATATGGCGGTTATCATGGGACCTTCAATGTTACACTAAGTTCCATTCTATGAAAAGCAGCGTATGGTCCCCCAAGTAATAGAAAGCGTGTGTCCGAAAAGAAAAATAAACAATGGACGGAATTAACAAATTTACAAAATGGACTTTTGAAAGGAAATGAGAGGTTATGAAGCCTGCATAAGACTTTTATTGACAGGTTTAAATAGTTAAAATGGGTGAGTTTGTTTTGCCTAAGCATCGACTGAGTTCGTTTTCGTCAATTTCTTATAATGCAGCGTTGCTATCATTTATTGTTATTTCACTAATTACTCGTAATAATACTAGTGTATTATTATAATTCATTTATTTAAAACAACAGTTACTTTTATAATTTGCTGACTTTGAATCACTTGCCCTCTCACCACCATGGGTTCGAATCCTCATCACGGACTTTGGCTTATTTAATGTGAGGAAGCGATGTAGCTAGCTTTCGTGTGCTCTGTTTTGCGCGTTAATGCCTGAAATACATGAAAGAGCAAGACAGTAGAGTGATTGAAGCTGGCCATGATGATCGATCTTTACAGCGAACAAACAAACACACGTTATGTATAAAATAATATTACAGTACACAAAATTATCTTCATTCTATCTCATCACATTTACTTTGAAGGAACTTGTTGCAATCAATGCAACACTTATAAAACTTACAACTTGGTTCCATCTCAAACATCAGACAGTGTTAAAAGTAAGAGGTTATATACAATCAGTTATTTAAAAAAATGCATTAGAGATGCATCAACTAAGATTGCGTTTGTAGGAACAGACGAGAATAAAGATCAACAAGGCGAAGGCAATGCTCACAGGACGCAGCCCCTGACACACCCAGGCCCACCATCAGGAAGCGTTTGTTGTTGTTGTATTATTCAGACAGCGTATAAAACCTCTTAAATTTACTATATATTTTATATATTAAGTATTAAATACTTTTAAGAAGGTGAGGGTGAAGCTATAGAATATTGCGCTTTAGAAAGACTCTGATATGATGCATGAAAACAGATATTATTCCAATGAAGGTCCTAACAAAATCGAAATACACGCATCTTTTAGCTCTACTTCTCCAAAACAAATAACTGAATTTTAACAAACTTATTTGATACCATAATATGAGGCCATTGTCCAAAACTCATATCTGACAGAATTATGGTCCTGTTTAGTCTCTCTTTGAAAATTCTACAATATCAAAACTCTTTCTATTTCTATTTTTTTTTCTTAAATAATTTAATGTTTCAGTTTTCATGTCTTACAAGCACATTGTCCAATTACAAGTCGTAAATTTCATGCAGATTGAGAAAGTGGTTTTATCTGATACACCACTGTCATCAGAGATTTGTTACAGATATTGTATCTGAAACATCAGCAATTCTGAAAAATGTCATAGTTGTATTATTAATGCCAATAATATCATCTTCTGACATTACATACGATAGACGCATACAAATTAGTCCAGACAGTACCAAATTATTTAATATTCAAGTCGTTTATCGACAAACCTGTTTTCGAGTTTGTTTTTCCAATGTCTATATGTTCGGAGGTTAGCATTATTAAATTAAATTTCCAATAGAACACATGAAAATACTTTGCATGTCCCATATAAAATACCAACAAAATTTGAAACAGAAACAAATATTTCAAGATTGAGCATGAACGAATGAAACGCGAAATAATAGAATCAGAAATATATCATATACAAGCGCTATTGCACCTTATTTGTGCATTAACATGTACAGTAATCAATACGCAAAAAGGTGCATTGTATTATATATGTTTTATATCATGTTCCTGTATTATGGTTTAATAGTATATTATGATATAAGGCCTGAGGGACTTTCTATCGTAAAACATAGTGACATACAAAGCTTATGTTTAACACAAATAGTTGGCTGTCTACCTCAAATGTAAAGAAATGCACAGCAGAAACTCCAGAAAGTATTTCATTTGGAATACTGAACGACGAAGAGAAAACAATTTACTAAAATACAAAAAGATAATGGAAACAAAAGCAGAGACGCTTAAGAAACTTACTGAAGATGATCAAGTGATTCTACGAGATGATTTTGTAAAAGACTAGCAATTATGCAAAGTAGGCACGTAAATGAGATTTTGCCCTATCAAGACACCAGACACATCTTTTCTATGTCAGTAATATTGCCATTTGATATCAGTTTGAAAAACAAGCTAAATACGAAACCCCAAATTACGTAACATAAAGCTTGTAATGATAATACAATTGCACAATGGCAGATAATTATATTATTTATGCCAAAATTGTAAGACATTTAATATGATTTGAGATGGTCAAATATACATTTTACATGTAAAATGAAACCAAAGATAAGCAAGGACGAGCGGCTTTCAATGAATGCATATCCCAACACAACCCAGCAACACAGGAGCACCGGCAATGAGCCCAGCAGAACACCAAGCACACAAGGGAGCGGAAACAAGGGCACAGCATTGACGAATGAAAGGATTCTTTGATTCCAGCAGTTTTGTGTCCAAGATTGAAACCGCTTAGACCGGTGCTTGCTAAGGTGCGTGAGAGATGTTGTACTTTTTAATTTTTCTATCATGAATGACGTACACTATTTAGGAAATTGATACCAATTTTGAGTGCATTGTTGTAATATAGTGAAGGCCAATATGCCTGAGTGATTTATTACCTAGCATTTGAACAATAAACCGTGCTTTATTATACTTCAATGCAAGAAAAAATGATATGCATTGCCATCCTAACATGCTAATAAAAAAAGAATTGATAAAAATATGTTGAAGTACATTGTGCGTAGAAGTAATTTTCCTGACATCATTTGGCTTATTGACGTCATTTACTACATCAGATGAGTGTCTGACTTACAAACTGACTGACATCAAAACGTTTAAACGGAAACAGAAAATTGTGTCAAATGTCTTGATCTTTTGATACAACTGAGCTTAAATATTTAGATGCTTAGTCAATAATTACCTTCAACACTGTTTTGCGAAATATGGTAAAAAGTAGTTAACCTCAGAAAAAGATGTAATTATTGCAACTTTTAATGTATTAACACACATCCTTATATCATTCGTTCATTTTAACATAATATAAATAAAGATCAATCTGTAACCTGACCTTTTTACGCTGAATAAGTTTAATATGTAAGATTTATTGCTTGAAGATTCAAATATAAGTTTAATGAGATATAGAAACTTATATTGAATTTGTATCAGCGATAAATACGTGTATATCACAATAAAGTTTGACACAATGTTTAATACAAAAAATATCACTAACTTGATCAAAACAATAGGTTAATTAAATATTGAGCACTTTTAAGCAAGTATAAAAAAGAAATGTTAGGCATCTTAAAGCGAACACTATCCATTAAACCAGACATATAAAACCCCATTAAAGACGTAAATTCTAAACTTTTAGATTCAATGCCATAGGCTAGAAGGAAACACTTCCATTTTAAGGCAGACTTTCAGGCGAAAATAAAGAAATAAATATATCTAATTTGTAAAAGATGTTAAATTCACAACAGGAAATTATTTTCAATTACATCGAGGACAAATGAAAAGCTAAAATCCAATTTGCACGTTTAAAACTTCTTTAATTTTATTCTGTTTTAGGAACATAATATGGTAAGTCAAGCCCACTCAGCTATCCTTTTATAGAATGTTTTTAACTGATACAGTTTACATTTAAGAGTATTAAGAAAGACCTTCCCGATAATGGAGGGTTCATTATGCACATTGGATTAATAAAACCTGTTTGGATTAGATAGGAGACATATTAAGCTCTTGAAAATGTTTTTGTGATGACATTTCAAATCGAATTAATTCTATATTTAATCTTATTGAGACATTTTGCATAGCTTAAATCGACCTGAGAGGCGATGTTATTTAATGCTATGTTTTCTTGCAGTTATATTTATTACACAGAAAAAAGATGTTTATGTAACTTCATATAAAATCATGTTTGCCACTGACAGGAAACACATTTGTTTCGGGCAAACATGGAGAGAATGAGTTACTGTGTTGATTATAAGACCTTCATTAAAATTGATAATTTATTAACTTTTTCACTATTTGCTGAGAGATATTTCAAAGCTTTGTTTAAATTAATGTTATTGAAACTCATCTTTATATAACCAAAAGGAGTATTTAAATCTTTTGTTTTCAAATTAAGCCTACTAATTAATTTTTATAAGATTCATAGATTGTATCTAGCCTTTCGTTGTATATACATGTGTTTCTTTCACCTTTAAATAAGTTCCTAAAATAAAGTTATATGATTAACTGGAAAGTGAAGCTTCCTTATAGTCAATCAAATGTTTGACGTCAGTGAATGTAGAAAGGATATAGCACATGTTTGATTTGATATTCTCCAAAATACAATGTCAAAATACAATGTACAAAGACAAATCAAATTGTCTCTGAATTAATATGATTTTCATTTTTAATAGGGAAAACAAATCAAATAACTGAAGTGTTTCTGGTTCATTTAGTGATTTTGAGTTGAAAACACGGCGCATGATGTCTTCTGTGAGTTGCCTGAATAAATCTTACAACAGATAACTATTCTTGTCCAGGAAGAGATAATGA
Source organism: Ruditapes philippinarum (assembly GCF_026571515.1). Classification (NCBI taxonomy): domain Eukaryota; kingdom Metazoa; phylum Mollusca; class Bivalvia; order Venerida; family Veneridae; genus Ruditapes; species Ruditapes philippinarum. The sequence goes on along the minus strand of NW_026866109.1, from coordinate 110,303 downwards.
ATTAACTAAATAGGAAATAAATTCAATTGTTCAATAATCAGTTGTTGAGTTGCTTTAAAGTGTCAGCTCCACATAGTAGTTTGGTTATTTATCTTGTTAGTCTTGGTTTCCTTTTTTCTTCTTTCTTTCTTGAATTCAAGAAAATTGCATTAAATTGAAAACTAATTTTGTATGAGATAAATTACAATTGATTGGAATTTATCAAAACTTTAGGAAAACTATCAAAACTAAGAGAAGATGTGTATATCGCTGCCTTGTTCGGGTTAGACCTTTCAACACAGAGCTATGGCCCATGATTAGTTTTGCAGTCTGCATAAAGAGCAATAATCGTTTCCGCGCTATTTCACTGCAACTGCTGGCTGGAATTCATCGACACTTGATGTGAAACATTTATATCAAGATATGCACTAAATTGCATATAAATGATTGGATGAACAGCAACAAGTTAAAAATGAACAATTCAAAGACAGAGTTTATTCTTTTCGCAACAGCAACAAGTTAAAAATGAACAATTCAAAGACAGAGTTTATTCTTTTCGGAAGTCGTCCACAGCTGAATAAGTGTAACACCAAAGAAATCAATATATGTGGTAATGTTATTGAATCACAACATTGTATACGGTATCTTGGTGCTTTTTTGGATGAGTCTCTAAATTTCAAAGATCACATTAAAAGAAAGTGCAGAACTGCTATGTTAAACTATTTCAAGATCAAGAGCATTCGAAAGTATCTGACAAAGGGAGCCGCTGAAACACTTGTTCTATCTTTAGTAATATCCCATTTAGATTATTGCAACATCATTCTATACGGCATATCTCAAAATGAATTAGCCAAACTTCAACGTATTCAAAATATGTGTGCCAAACTGGTGTTAGGTCGTTCCAAGTATGATAGTTCTAAACAGGCATTATTCGATCTGCACTGGCTTCCGATTAAAGCACGAATCAGTTTCAAAATACTGACATACATGTATAACTGTTCGGCAGGAAACGCACCATCATATTTAATAGAGCTTTTGTCTCATCAAGTGTCAAAACGAACCTTAAGATCATCTGAATCCCCTGTTGGTTGTTATGTTGTTCCTTTTAATAAGAAGAGGACTTTTTCTGACAGATTTTAGCACGATAGGACCAAAATTGTGGAATGAACTACCTATTAATATGAGAAAATGTGAATCTGTTGAAATTTTCTAAAGACAACTGAAATCATTTTACTTCAAGGACTTTTTTGCACTTTTTTAAGTGACGCTGAAGGCATTGTCTGTTCCTAATTGTTTTGTGCATGTTTGTATATTTCTATCAGTTTTTATTATTTTCATTGTACAATAATATAATATCGTCTATCCCATGTGTTATCATGTGCAGGGGTGCAGGGGTGTAGATTGTTACATGTTGGTGGGGATTGACCCAATCACTGTGACCGTCGCACTGCTGGGAGTATTGTGTATGGTAACACTGGGAGTAGCAAGGTATATAGCAGTACACAACGCCATTGAATATGTATTCTATATGTAGAAATAGGCGTTAAATCAAGTTTTCAAGTTTCAAATTTATCAAGATGATATGCGCAGAAAGTGTAGTCATTTATAAAGTTTATATATTTAAGAAAAACTTATTTTGAATTGTAAACTATACAAACTTTTCAGATGTTAACATTAAATCTTGGCTTGCCGTATCAAGTGTGCATCAGTTGCTGTTTGAATGTTTGGAAAGCTTATAGAATTTTCCCAAAATACGCACTAGACAACATCACGTTAATACCACTTTTATTGTCAGGTTTATATAGTGAGTTGGTTCTGCGTAAGCATCGTCTGAGTTCGTCTCAGCTATGTAGCTAGCTTGCGTGCGATCGTTGGTGCCCGTCAGTGTCTGAACAAGCGTAAATATTCTACCCCTATCAACATCCAGGAAGCGCTAGTCGTTATTGTATTATCGGGAAAGCGTATGAACAATTTGTAATTGATATGTTTAATATAATAAGTATCTAAAAACGTTTACTATGTGAGAGCATTGCGCTTCAGAAAGACTAAAATGATTTGTGAAAACAGATAGAATCCAGTAACATTGAATATGCGTCATAATGTTAATCAAACCAGTTTCAGTCATCAATAATAAAGCATTGCGAATAATCTGAATCCCAAAAGATAATCTAATAAATCAAAACTTGAAAATTGAGATAACTCCTATCATATATTTTTTTTGATATAAATCCAATAGCATAACACTTTAATGTTGTTTGACCCTATTATTCTTATTCTTTTGTTGTTCGACTACTCCAAAACAACTATAGGGAAAGTAGTGAGACTTCACAAACTTATTTGATAGCATAATCGGAGGTCACTGCCCAAAGCCCATAACCCATAAGTTTTTGACAAAATTATGGTCCTTTTTTAACCACTCTTGGAAAAATTCTACAAGCACTGGGTATAGTCGAACACGCTGTCCTATCAACGGCTCTTAATGTTCTTACCATTTTTATAGTCTTTGCAGAACATGACACTCTTTTAACGTGTTTATTCGTTTCTGTATTTACATACAGTTTTTATTACGTATCTTTTATGGATTTGTTTGTTTTATTATTTTTTTTTTTCTAAAATAATTTGATTTTTCAGTTTTCATGTCTTACAAACACATTGTTCAATTACGCCTCCTAAAATTAAGACTTATTATAAATTACACCACTGTTATCAGAGATATTGTGTCCGAAACATAAGTAATTCTGAAAATGCCATGATTTGTATTGTAAATGCCTATAATGTCACTTTTGACATAACATACGTTCAACGCATACAAATTAGTCCAGGCAGTACCAAATGATTTAATATTTAAGTCGATTATAAAGTGTTTTCAAGTGAATTTTTCAATGTCTTCTAGAGCTTACTATATGTTCGGAGGTGAATGGCTCTACCTCATTTTCCAGTATAACACATAAAGATACTTTTCATGCCCCATACAAAGTAAATAATAGAAACACAAACAAAAATTTCAAGATTAAGAATGAATGAATGGAACGCTAAATAATAAGAACCAAAAATATATTATATATGAGCGCTATTGTACTTTTTATGCATTAATATGTACAGTTATTAATATGCAAAAAAGGTGTATTGTATTATATATGTTATAAACCGTGTTTCTTTTATTATGAATTAATAGTATGTAATGATATAAGCACGAGGGACATTGTATCGAAATACATTCAGACAGATACATAGCTAATGTGGAACACAAATAGTTTGCTTTCTACATTAAACGTAAAGAAACGCATTGCACAAAGTATTTCATTTGAATACTGAACGACGAAGATAAAACAATTTAATAAAATAAAAAAGGTAATGGAAACAAAAGCAGAGAAGCTTAAGAAACTTACTGAAGACGATCAAGTGCGTCTACGAGGTGACTTTGTAATAGACTAGCAATTATGCAAAGTAGGCACGTAAATGAGGTTTTGAGACAGTAGACACATTTGTTGTGTGTCAGTGACTTTGTCATTTCATATCGGTTTGAAAAGCAAGCTTTATACGAAACACCCAATTAAGTAATATAAAACATGTAATGATTATACAATTGCACAATGGTAGATTTTTATATTATTTATGGCAATATCATAGTAAACATATAGTTAACATATACCCAATGAATAAAACATTCACTATGAATTGAGATGGTCAAACTATACATTTAACATCTAAAAAATGAAAACAAAGATCAACAACGAAGGGTGACTTTCAATGAATATATATCCCAGCACAATTCAGTTACACAGGACTACCTACAAGGAGTCCAGCAAAACATCCAAACAAAGGCAACTCACAGGTATTAAAGTTACTTTAACATGAAGTGAATAATAATACGGATCGGTTAATATCATTAAGACCATGAAATTTGAACGTATTTGTTCTGCAATGCATTCTTAACTTTAATAAGACTAACAATGAAGTTAACTTAAATATTGGCACGTGTTCTTTTGTTAACAATTACGTCGCGGTTGATAATTTTAGTGAGTAAGATTATTGTTATGTAGGGATCTATGAATTCAGAATAAAGACCTATCCAAAGCTAGAATAGTTAAAGGTGTAAGTCATAGGCTCAGTTGTTTGAGCTGCATTGAGCGTAGATGTAATTTTTCTGACGTCATTTTGTTTATTGACGCCATATATGACATCATATGCCATGTTTTAAAGTTGTACATTTTATCGTGTAATAATGCACTTGATCACCCTATTTATTTGTCCGGGGAATAGTGTGAAGCGCACTATAATATGTATATCAAGTCAAAATAAAGTTTGAACTCAGACATCTTGACCCGTGTTGTATTACTTTTCTTGCTTTATTCTAACATAAAATGAGCTATCAATAATGTTAATATTTCAAATGCAAATGCAAATATTCGTACAGGAAACATAAATTTATGTAATAGCAGCTTATGATTTATTTTACTTATTTTTTGACGTGTTGCTTTTGATGACTGATATTATATTCAAATTTCAGTTTAAGAAATATATTTCACAACATAAAATAAATTGAGTTTTTGTTTTTGATTATAAAACACACTGACATCACAACTTCTCAACGGACAGGAAATAGTGTAAAATGTCCTGATTTTGTTTGTTACACGAAAGCTTCGCACGAAGCTTAGTCAAAAAATAACTTTTGTTTATTTCTGAGAAACAGTTTTTAAGATATTTGTTAAAAAGTAGTTAATCTCAGTGGAAGATATAAGTTTGCAACTTTAAATGGATTAACATATATCTTAATATTATTCATAAATTTTGAGATAATATATATAAACATTTACATGGAATCTGGACTCTTTAAAGTTGAATGCTTGCAATGTACATAAAGTTTCAGATATAACATTAATACGATATAGATTTTTTTATTGAATTTGTATCAGCGACAATTATATCACATTAAAGTTTTACACAAGGTTTAAAAAATATCACTTACTTTATCCAAACAATATTTTAATCAAATACGTGTATTGTGCATTATTAGCAAGTATAAAAAGTAATTAAGGCATCTAAAAGGGAACATTATCTATTAAACCGGACATTTATAGCCCCAGTAAAGACGTTTATTCTAAAGTTTACGATATAATTCCATAGGTTTACAGGAAGCACTTCCACTTTAAGACAGACTTCAAGGCGCAAATTAAGAAATATATATATATATTATTTGTAAAAGATGTAAAATTCACAACAGGAAATTATTTTCAATTACGCCGAGAAAAAGTGAAAAGCTAAAACCCCATTTCCACCATTAATACTTCTTTAATTTTATACTGTTTAAGGAAAATAAATATGTTAAGTCAAGCCCACTCAGTTATCCTTTAATAGAATGTTTCTTACTGATTAAGTTTACATTTCAGAGTATAAAGAAAGACCTTCCCGATTATTAGATAATGGAGGGTTCATTATGCATATTGGATTAATAAAACCTTGTTTGGATTAGATAGGAGACATAAATTATTAAGCTCTTGAAAATGGTTTTCGGATGACATTTCAAATCGAATCAATTCTACATTAAATCTTATTGAGACATTTTGCATAGCTAAAGTCGACCTGAGTGACGATCTTAATTCCTATGGTTGCCACCTTTCATATAGTATTTTAATCTACTGCCTTAATTTCATTCAAAACATTTCTTATTAAATTCTGATTTGTTCTCATTTCTGTTTATCCACTGATTTTGCTTCTCTCTCAGACTATATATATCAAGCCTACATATAAATTGTTATTTTCTTTAATTTTAAAAAAATGTTCTTGTGGAATTTTAAAATTTTCCTTAAATCAACGTAATTGAAAATCATTTTTTTACTACCAAATAAGTATTTTAAATTTTTGTCTTCGAATTAAGCCTATTATTCTGTTTTATAACAATGTTCGATTGTTTATAGCCTTAAAGATCCTGTAACTCATTTTTTATGGTTTTATATCTAAATATGATGCTAAAATAAAGATATAACAATATTGTATGTTCCAAAAATCATTATTTGTTAAAAAATATTACCGAATTTGCATTTCATTAAAGTTAAGAGAGGTAATTAGATTTTTTTTCTATAAAGTTCACGCCGAATTTTACAATAAGAAATGAATGCATAGATTTTAATGATAATATATAATGCGAATAACATTTGCAGAACTTATTTTACATATTCTTGGATGTTGAAAATAGTTTTAGAAGCATCATTATATAAATATATAAAATTTCACTGAAGTGTTGTTAGATCCTCAATTACATCATACAGGATCTTTATTTTATATATATATGTTCTTCTCTCTGTGTTTGACTAGTTCCTTAAATAAAGTTATATGATTAACTGGAAAGTGAAGCTCCTTATAGTCAATCAAATGTTTGACGTCAGTGAATGTAAGGAATGGTGTATGTGTTTGATCCGACTTTTTCCAAAATTCAATGACAAATCAAATTGTCTCTGGATTAATAAGATTTTCATATTTAATAAGGAAACACAATTATATAAGTGAGGTGTTTCTGGTTCATTTAGTGATTTTGAGACAAAAACACAAAGCATAAAGTCCTCTGTGAATTGCCTGAATAAATCACACAACATATTACTATTCTTGTCCAGGAAGAGATCGATAATGAATTAACTGAATCAGATATACATTCAATTGTTTAATTACCAGTTGTAGAGATGTTTAAAGTGTCAGCACTATAAATTAGTTTAGTTATTTATCTTGTTAATCTTGATTTTTGAATGAAAGAAAATTGATTTAAATTGATTTTCTGAAATAAATTATATAACTGATTAAAATTACAATTATTTCTATTGAAGCGTTCATTTATTTTCTCAACTGAACCACTCAAAGAAGCTACATTAAATATAGTTTCTACGTGATAAATGCAGGTTTTAAGTTATTTTCAAAATTATGCAGGAGAAATTATATTATGTGCGGCTTAAAGTCTGTCTAGAGACGAACGTGCTTCCTGTTATAAATTGAATTTAAATCGATATTTTTTTTTAAAATGCGTAATCAATGCAATTTTATTTGTCATATAATATACAACCACATTATCTACAATGATTCTAAATTATTATATTATTCTGATAGTTTACTGATAAATGCTTTGAATGAAGAAATGATATTTTTTTATTAATTAGCAGAATTATTTGACATAAGGATTATTGAATATCAGTGTGAACGTTCTTTTAAGAGGAGCTTTTGACGTAAAAGGAAATTTGCAAATTGAAACCTTATCATCAAAAGTGAAAAAATATCCATGCAATACACTTGTGAATAACAGGCAAATGTGAAACTATTCGTTTTAAGTAAAATCACATTTGACTAAAAAGCTTGAGAATCAATCGCAATTCACAGTGTTACATGGTCAAGTTTAGAGAAACTTGTTAAAGACAACATCTAAGTGTAAGCATATTTTAATAAGTAATGGATTTCAAGTCATATTTTAACATAATTTGCATTTTAACGATAATGTAACAGTACTGTTGTTAGCAGCCTATACCATTTTTTTTATATTTTAGTATGTCTTTTAATTTGCCGGATTAAGCCAAGGTTTCCTGATAAACTCAGTTTTAAATTAATGTTTGGAATGTTCTTAGCATATTACGACGTTCAATAAAACTTAAAATTAATCCTCCAAATGTAAAAGAAAGCTTTTTACTTATATATGCGTATAGATATTACTTATTTGATAAATAAAGATTGGAGCTTCTCTGCTGGGTAGGAAAATAAGAAAACAACAAAGATAAAGGTAGCGACAATTGTAAATGTGATCGGCTAGTTATCTAAGATTTACTAACCGCCTGGTTCGAACCCCGCCAGCAAAGCATTGTGAAATTCATATGTCTCTTATTGGAACAAGTTCTGTCAAAGTAACGTTCATAAGATATTGCATTTGGCAGTCAGAAGTTTATATATCCGACGACGTACATCAACAGATATGCAGAATTATATTAAACGGATTACATATAATCGAAGTTGTCTGCACGATCATTATGCCTTGACTTATATTTATGTAAAAATGCTTTATTCGATTATTATTAGGTAAAGGATGATAAATCAGATCCTGAGCAGATCAGTGCGCATGAATGTAAAAAATTAGCACATAGATTTTTGCTGTAAAAATGACAAAAGGGTATGTTAAGTTGAGAAAATAATAAGTAAAGATTCTACAAATTGAAAACTGTAAATATGTGTTTAAAATATAATATTTATGTTGCAGGAAATGATACAGAGAAAAAATGAAAGAGCTAATAAGTGATCTCATTTGGTTGTAATATTTTTCTAGATTCCTTGTAGAAGGAATTAAATTAATTCTGCAAGCTGTGTAAATATAAACAGCATCACCTGTATTTTCTTTCATTTGTTGACAATAAAAACAAAGTTGTACCCAATTCTTATTTCGGACATACAAATCATATGATATCGATCTATATCATATAAGCATGGATATCATTTATTTTCAATGTTGATTTTGTTAATTCGTGTGATGTATTCATTTCCTCGCTAGAAGAATGTCTTTTGTTAAACAAAGCCTTTGACTACATTCAATTCAATACATTATTAATCTGGAATAAAGTCCCCTTTTTCACTCAGGCACTCGGACATAAAGATAAATATTGGCTTTTGTTTAAATTGATTAAAAATAAAAGCTTATTCATTTTGTCATTGTAAGAAGACTAAAAGCACGTAATTATATTAGAGTTGCGAATGTTTTTAAACTAATTAAATTGAACAAACCTTTAAATTTAACAAAAAAAGAAAGAAAACCATTTTCGAGTTTGTGAGGCTCTCTATTATAAATACCAACCCTCCCATTCGTTAATAACTTCTCAGTTATTTGCGAGAAACAAATGTGTCGAGTATGTTTCAAGGAATAAATTTGCAACGTATAACTGTTTCATATGGACATTTCATTTTACTCTTGACAAATGATTTCTTAAACAAAGCTGAGAGGCAAATGACCATAAGACTCACAGTCTGAGGTCAGTTGTCACGGAGAAAGTCAACCTAACCGCCCGAGGATCAAATCAACAAACCCTTGGATCACTAATGTTTGGCTTTTCCAATGTTGCTAATACTCTGGTAACATCGGAAACATTTAAAACACATGTTTCGGATGAAACATGGAAAATCATTACCCCCTTTGGCTAGCATAATTGTCCTTTTGATGATGATATTACTAAATTACTGCATCAACGATCAAAATGACCAGAGCAGAGTACACTATGTTCCGTGAAATAGTCGAAAACGTCCTAAATTATGTTATATTTAAAAGTTTAAAAGAATATCGTCGGTACAAATTCTCGCCGTACGATATATACAACTAGTAAGAGTATTCAATGAAAAAAATATGTACAGTTCCCTTACATCGATGCTCCAATAAAATCATCTACACAGACAAGGTTTGATTGATAGCTATGCCGTTCCTATGTTATTGGCCTTCATAATTATGCAGTTGTTGCTTCTGAATGAAAATGGAGATAATTTGTAAGAGAGGGCAAATAATGGTTGATTGATTAACGTCGGAGCAAGTTAACTGTTCTGTACGGACTTTTGATTAATCTATAAGGGGGCAAACGTGTTTCAGAAAAAAGGGCTTTTTTATAAATCTGTTATTGAATTTATGTAACGAAATATGTTTTGATTTGGTTGTATTAACAACATAAAGAATCATATGCGGTATGAGTCTTGAACTTGATCTGAATTTGGCATTTCAAGAATATAACATGTAAGCTGTTAAACACCTATGTTGTAAAATTAAAATAGAACTTTTGATGAAAAGCTCTGAAGCCATTTTGTCCTGGAAATGTGAAATTGTACCATGTTGGCAATATATTGATATTATCAATTAAACTTATCTCTATAGAAGGGATCATTCTCTGTGTTGGAAATAAATGAAGAAAATCAAAGAAAGGGGAAAGAAAGTAGCGTAGTATATTTTCTTCTTCTACACCAGGGTGAATAACAATTACTGACTAATTTGAATAAAAATAGTTTCATTTTTCCAGTTGTTTCTATAATCTAGGTGAGTTATGGGAAATTTATGTACATTTTTGTAACAGTTTTCTAGGAGTATCTGTCGCTTTCCGTTTAAGAAAGTGGATAAGTCTACAATCTGATATTAGATCCCTTATTTACGAGAAACAAATGTGTCTCGTATCTTTCCAGAACAGAAGTCAATTACTTGTCTGATATGCTTACTTACCAGTCCATTTAAAAACTATTTTGAATTTTAATTTATTATTATTATTTTAATTTATTGTAAAGCAGTTCGCAAAGATTGCTCTCTGCATCACTTCTCTTAACCCATTTACTGTTTTTTATTACATTACATTTTACGCCATTCCATTAAAGTGACATTGGCATATAGTGAATAAACAGGTGAAAATCAAAATAAGTTTACATTTTGCCATATTCCCTTCATTTTTAAGTTACTTTGCATGAACGACAACTAAGTCACGTATATATTATTAGTTATAAAGATTTTTGACAGGTTATATGACCCTATATAAACGTTTGTTTGGAAATATAATATATATATATATATATGTACGATCATATAACTTTTTAGGAATATTTATAACGAATTTATATTTTATTTATTTTTGAGAAGAAAGTGAGTTTTCTCAGAAAATTGACAGCAGCCGTGTATATAAAACTATATAAACGCCGTGATTGTTCAATGAAAAGTGACGTTACAAACGTGCAGTATTATAAATATATATCGATCGGAATTGACCTGTAACAATCAATTTATAAAAATAAAAAGACAGTCTTTTTATAGGAGTATTTAAAGCAGATTTAAACTTGTTTCTAAAACTTTTGCAGTAGCAACTTTTGGCCAATCACCATTATAACAGTCAATCTTTTGAAATATGTAGTCATTTAAAATAAAACTAACAATGAAAAAATAACATATTTCCACTTAAACAGTGTATTGTTATCAATAATAAACGAAATAAAACATAAACATTGTTTTAAGAGTTGTTTGTCTCTGACCAAACGCCCCCACTCACAAAAAATTATTTATATATATAAATGAATAATAATAATAATAATAAAAATAATAAAACACTTGTTAAAGTGTTTGCTCTAAAAAATCTGCCATTGGTACAACAAACAAAAGCATGGCGTAGGAAATGACAAAAACTTTTCCTAGATGTGTTTTATCGAAATGATAAGTTATTCTAGACGGCGATGCTTATTCTTATCCTTTTTTTTGGGATGTTACATGAATAAATTTTCAGCATATCACTTTTTTATTCGAATATTCTATTTTAGTCTCAGTAATCTTGTCAAAATAAATTGAAGTGTCCTGTCCAACATATATTTTGATACGTTTACAAACACATATTGATGTTAATTCTTTTGTAAAAACTAAACATTACTAACATTATTAACGTGTTATTTTTTACATGACTTTTTGTGTATAGGTCACGGTTTCTAATAAATCCGAGTCGGATCGTTATGTATAAAAAACGGACATTACAAATCATTATTTGTGACAATATACAATTTCATTGATTTTTGTTTAGCAATATACTAAAAGTAATATTAAAAATAATTCCTGTTCAATTGCATCTTTTCCAACTCTCTATTAACTATTTTCTTATTTTTGTTAAAAAGGCTCTTTACAAAGACAAGTTTTGATTAACAGCCTTGCAGTTCATTGGTTTGTGATTTACTTATCTTTCCGTGGTGTCTCCTGAATACACGTAGAGATTGCTTCTTTCATAAAGTAAATAAAGCAAGATCATTTATTATCAAATATAACAAATTGTCTGGCACGAACAAATTTTGTGTTTTGTTTACTTGCATAGAAGTATTTTTGGGAAAGAAATATTTACTTTGTATTATTTGTTTATATCACAAAAATTTATATGTGTGCTTTGTTGTCCAAAATAAACACTATGTTCAATTTGTATAAAGATTTCTTAATAAAGTCGAAGGAAATGTAAAACAATTGTTCACTGTTTATTCAAAGTTGCAAATGTTATAAACGCTTCATTGTATAGATACGTGAAATACACAAAGCACCCTGGCATATATTTCAATACTGATGTCATCACACGTTTTTGAAATAATGTACAAACGTCAAATACAGAAATATATTATATGCAAGGGCTATTTCACTATTGTACATTGCATAAGCAAAAATGTACCTTCAATAATATATGTTTTATGTTTCTTTTATTATGGTATAATAGTATGTAGTAATATAAGGCGTGAGGGACTTTCTGTCGAAATACATTCAGTCAGATACAAAGCTAATGTTGAACACAAATAGTTGGCTGTCTACCTCCAAAGTAAAGAAACGCACAACGAAAACTCCAGAAAGTACGTATATCATTGGAATACTGAACGACGAAGATAAAACAATTTGATAAAATATAAAAAAAATAATGGAAGCAAAATCAGAGAATATAACATTGTCGCCTAATGTCATGCATTAGCAAGAATTAAAATTTGCATACTTTGCAGTGGTCGTTGTTATATTATTCGAAATGGGTAAAATCATGTTCTAGAGTTTGATTCTGATATATTGTTCTTTTAACAAACGTACACTATTTAGGAAATTTAAATCAATATTGAGGTTATTGTTGTAGAATAATGTTCGCTTTGAGTTTAAATGCGTAGAAATATAAGCACAAAGGCCGAGTGATTACAAAGCATTTCAACCATGAACTGTGCTTAATTTTACTTTAATGCAAGAAAAGAATGATATCATCTAGCTTCTATATATTTCCATTCTTAGATGCTAAAAAAAAGAAAATTGATAAAAATACGTTGAGCTGCAATGAGCGTAGAAGTTATTATTCTTACGTCATTTGGTTTATTGACGTCATTTATGACATCATATTACGTGTGCGCATTTGTTTTACTGTTGTGCATATTATATAGAGGATATTGAATAAGTGTAAGTTCAATACTTGATTTATTGCACGAGTTGAATACAATGATATTATGCGAGCCTCTGGCGAGCATAATATTATTTTATTCAACGAGTTCAATAAATTCAGTAATGAACTTACACGAATTTAATATTCTTTTTATCACATGCCCAAAATAAAGACCGTTTCAAGTGAAAAAAGAGCAATTTTTGATTGACACGCATATAGTATAACGCTTACATTTAGCGCGTCTTTATGCTATGTTTGTATAACGCTAATGGCGTCACGTCAAAATATGTGTACGGCCGTGCAATATCATTTTTACGGAGTCGCAAAATCGGCACGGGTGTGTAATAAAGTGTAATAATGCACTTGATCACCGTATTTGTTTGATTGCTGAAAAGCGTGTTAAAATATTCGTTATGTCAAGTAAAAATAATGTTTCTAATCAGACATATTGACACGAGTTTTATGCATTATTCTTACATAAACAGAGCTATAAAATGTTAATATTTCTAATGAAAATATTCTTACGGGAAACATAAATGAAAGTTATAGCTGCTTATGACGTATTGATAAAATTTGAAGAGGTTTTTTCATAAAGTTCCAAATATAACTTTAATACGGTATAGAAATTTACATTGAATATGTTTCATTGATGATTATATTTGACACAATCTTTAATAAAAATGAATTGATCCAACTGATATCTAAAATTAAATAAGCAATTGTAAAAAAGTAATTTAAGACATCTTAAAGCGAACATTATCAATTAAACCAGATATTTCAAACCCCATTAAAGACGTAAAATCTAAACTTTACGATAGCATTCCATAGGCTGCCAGGAAGCACTTACATTTTAAGACAGACATTCAGGTGAAAATAGAGAAAATAGAGAAATAAACATTTTTAATTTGTAAAAGATGTTAAATTCAGGAAATTAGTTTTAATTACGTCGAGAACGTCAAAAGCTTAAACCCCATCATTTGCACGTTTAATGCTTCTTTAATTTTAGTCTGTTTTTATAAAAATAGATATGTTAAGTCAAGCCAACTCAGCTATCCTTTTAAATAATGTTTCTTACTGATTATGTTTACATTTCAGAGTATTAAGAAAGACCTTCCCGATTATTAGATAATGGATGGTTCAGTATGCATATTGAATTAACAAAACCTGGATTGGATTAGATAGGAGACATATTAAGCTCTTGAAAATGTTTTTAAGATTACATTTCGAATTAATTCTATGTTTAATCTTATTGAGACATTTTGAATAGCTATAGTCGACCTGAGTGGCGATCTTAATTCCTATGGTGGCCACCTTTCATGTTATTGAAACTCAATTTTCTAATAACCGAAGGAGTATTTTAATTTTTTGTTTTCGAATTAAGCCTATTAGTCTGTTTTTTAATAAGAGTGTTAGATTGTTTATAACCTTATATTCATGTGCTGCTCTTTGTCTTTGATTAGTTCCTAAAATAAAGTTATATGATTAACTAGAAAGTTAAGCTTCCATATAGTCAATCAAATGTTGGCATTGCACCAGAATACTTGTCAGAACCAATACCGTATCAAACAAACACTCGTTATAACCTTAGAAATTCAAACGACACTATTGGTATTTCAGCAAGGACATCTTTATACTTTAGTTCTTTTTTCCCATCTTCAATTCGTGAATTGAACAACTTGCCCCTTAACATAAGGAATCTACCAACCCTTTCAATGTTTAAAAATTATCTATTATGTGATAAGAAAACTACACCAAAATACTTTTATTTTGGTGATAGAAAACTTCAAATTCTTCACACCAGGTTACGCACAAAATGTAGCTCCCTTAATTATCATTTGTTTCTAAAAAATATATCACCATCGCCATTATGTGAGTGTGGTCAAATGGAAACTAACTATCATTACTTCTTTGAATGCAATCGCTTTCGTACATGTAGAGAAAAATTATTGGGAAATCTAAATAATTTCGATATTACCCTCAACACCCTACTTTTTGGCAACCCGGACATCTCAGATACTGATAATGCCAAATATCTTTAAACATGTTCATACTTTTATCTCAGAATCAAAGCGATTTCTCTGAACTTAAAGTGAAACAGTGAAGCAATCTTTCTTTTCTCTTTCTTTCTTTTTTTCTTCCTATTTGATTATTTGTTTTCCTTTCTTCTTTTTTCGTTATTATAATTTCTAATTCTTATCCCGATGATTACTTATAAATATAACGTTTACTTCGTCACAAATATTTACATTCCACTTTTTTGATAATTGTACAAAATATTAGAAAATCGACTCATTATAAAGTTACACTAAAAGGAGAAGAATTTTATAAGACTTAGTCTTTCATTCTCATCCTTTTCTTTGAATATATTATATATTTGTATTCTGATTGTATTGTATTATGTATATCATGTAAATATTCGGGAAATAAATATGTTTAAACTAATCAAATGTTTAAAGTCAGTGAATGTAAAGAAAAGTGATCCTTTTGATTCGGCTTTCAAATCAAATTGTCTCTGGATTAATTACATTGTTATATTTAATAAGGAAACAGAATTAAATAAATGAAGTGTTTCTGGTTCGTTTAGTGATTTTGAGATGAAAACACAGTACGTGTTGTCTTCTGTGAATTGCTTGAATAAATCACACAACAGATTACTATTCTTGTCCAGGAAGAGATAATGAATAACTGAATCGGAAATAAATTCAATTGTTCAATTATCAGTTGTAGAGATGTTTTATAAAGTTCGATGGTACATATTATTTTGCTTATTAAACTTGTTAATCTTGTTTTCTCTTTTCTTCTTCCTTTCTTGATTAAAAGAAATTGGATTTAAATTGAAAGGTCATTTCTCGTGAGATGAAATACAAATGATAACAATACAATCATTTACATTTAAAGCGTTTATTTCTTTTCTCAATTGAACAACTTAATATAGCAACATTTAATATATTGTTTCTACGTGATAAATGCAGATTTTAAGTTATTTTCAAAATGATTAAGGAGTAATTATAGACAGACAGACAGACAGACAGACAGACAGACAGACAGACATATACTTTTATTTACAATCAGGTTCTACAGTACATAATACATGAGAACAACATGATTTAATCACTTAGACAAAGATAGAATATATATAAATACACATGGCAGTTTGCATGCAGATTATGGTATGAATATAAATTGTGGAAAAGGTATTTACTAAAATTAAAATTATTATTATTTTATCAACAAAGGGACGGTTTACAATTATAATACTACTTATATTTGATGGTCATCTTAAATTGTACAATCACTTTAGCGTTTATACAGCAATTTAGGTAGTACACATCCACAAGTTTGGCACTAAGGTCAGTAGGTGTGTGCCTATTATGTGCGGCTGAAAGTCTGTCTAGGCTCGAATGTGTTTCCTGTTATAAAGTGAATTGAAAATCGATATTTTTTTTATGTAAATGCGAAATCAATGCCATTTTATTTGTATACCATTACTGTAAGATGAAAGTATTGGTTAATTTGCAAAAAAAACTTTACAATCCTTGTTTTTTACTAGTTGATATTCGAAAAAGGTTCAAAAGTGTTCCTTTGAGATTATAGCTTTCTACACAAATGAAATAAAAAGTAAAATAGAACAGAAAAAGTTTGCAGACGTGTTCAGTTAATTTTGTTCTGGTCATCATCTTAACATATGAATATAAAAGAAATATGTGTAAGAATTATTAAAAATTGCGACAACTTAATGAAACTATATGTATCGCCAATATTTGCGTCATTTTCCATTCTATTTAAACGAGTGTTTATGTTGAATTCTACTTAAGCCGGTGTTAGGGGGCGTGGATGGTAGTTTGCATTTGAGAGTACCGTCCAAGAACAGGCTCAATCAAACCGAGCCTGTAACATTTTCAATTTTGCCGTGTTGGGCTTTCTTTAGGGATTCTTATTTTCTCCTATTTCTAAACATGATAATCAGTAATTAAAATAGCAATATGCATTTGCCATATTCACAAAGTTTTAATGTACAATGGAAACAAAGCTTTGTATTCTTTGAATGACAACTTATTAGTAACTTTCTTTGAATATCAAGATATTGTTTATTTGTTTTTTAACACATTTTAAAATTTCCTTAATCAAATTAACATTAAAGATTCATATATCTCTTATTGTTACAACTTCTATATAAATGCGTTTATAAGATATTACATTGGTCGGTAAGAATTTTTAGATAACCGACCACGTACATTTACAGCTATAGAGAATTATATTAAACGGATTACATATAATCGACTTTGTCTACACGAAAATTATGCAATATGCAAATTTTAACATCACGATTTTCGGAATGAAAGAAAAAATGCTTTATTCGATTATTGTCTGATAGAGGAGGATAAATCTGTGCAAGGACGTAATCAATTAGCACATATATTTGTGCTGTAGAAATGACAAAAAGTTATGTCAAGGTGCGAAAATAATGAGTAAAGTTTCTAAACAAACCCTGAAAATTACGGACATAGGTTTAAATATAATATTTATGTTGCAGGAAAAGAAGCATTCTAAAAGCTATATTGTGATTTGATTTGGCTGTAAGATTTCTTCGATTCTTTGAAGAAGTAATTAAATTAATTCCACAAGCTATGTCAATATAAACCTTATCACGTGCTTTTTCTTTCATTTGTTGACAATTAGAAATAAAGTAGTATCCAATCCTTTTTCGGAAATATAAATCACATGATATAGAACATCATTTCGCATGGATATCAATTATTATGTTAAGATTTTATTTTGTTTAATCGTGTGATGTTTTCATTTCTTGCTAGGAATATATCGATTATTTAAAACAAAGCTTTTCACTAGACGATTCAATACCGGGAATAGAACACCCCCTTTTTAACTCAGACACTCAGACATAAAGATAAATTTTGGCTTTTGGATAAATTGATTAAAAATAAAAGCTTATTAATTTGTCATTGTTAGAATACTAAAAGCAAGTAATTATATTAAAGTTGCAAATGTGTTTTAATTAATTAAATTTAACTAACCTTTAAATCTAACTGACAAAGAAAGGAAAACATTTTAAGGTTTGAGAGGCTTTCTATTATTAATACCGGACAACCCTCCAATTCGGTATTCACTTCTCAGTTATTTGCAACAAAACAAATGTGTCGCGTATCTTTCAAGAAATAATTTTTCATCGTATAACTCTTTCATATGGACATTTCATTTTATTCTTAGCAATCCGAGGAAACAACGACACAACTAAGGACGAACCATTAACTGATTTGTACGGTCTAGCAATCGAATTTGTCTGCTCAAAAAGCAGGAGCCTAGAATTCTGTGAATGCTTTCACTAACGATTTTATAATTATAGAATGCATATAAACACAACAACTCTGGT
Source organism: Ruditapes philippinarum (assembly GCF_026571515.1). Taxonomy (NCBI): domain Eukaryota; kingdom Metazoa; phylum Mollusca; class Bivalvia; order Venerida; family Veneridae; genus Ruditapes; species Ruditapes philippinarum. The sequence continues at coordinate 92,027 of NW_026866109.1, read as the reverse complement.
CTGTAAACAGTTTTATACAGATTTAGACACATTTTTGCCATATATCGGCGGTCGATCCACTTACACATTTTTTTCTGGTTAAATAACCAATAATTGTTTTTCTTTTGACATAACACACATGAATTCTTAAACAACGCTGAAAGACAAATAATCATGAGACTCAAAGTCCGAGGTCAAATATCACGGAGAAATTCCACCTTGCACGAGGATCAAACCAACTTGGATAACTGCTCTGCGGGCGCACCAAATATTACTCTGGTAACATTTGAAACATTTATAACACATGTTTCGGATGTAAATGGTTAATCATTTTCCCCTTGGCTAGCATATCGCATTTTTATAATGATATGGGTAAATTACCCCATCGATAAGTGACCAGGGCAGAGCCGATCATATTCCGGGAAAGATAGGAAAACGTTATAAAATGATATAATGTTTGAAACTTTAAAAATTAAGAGTATCGTGTGTACAAATTATCACCGTACGATTAAAGAGTATTAAAATTTAATGTTAAAATATATACAGTTTTCTTACTTCGATGCTCCAATTAAATTATCTACATAGACAAGCTTTGATGGACAGTTATGCCGTTCCTATGTTATTGGCCTTCATAATTATGCAGTTGTTGCTTCTGAATGAAAATGGAGATAATTTGTAAGAGAGGGCAAATAATGGTTGATTGATTAACGTCGGAACAAGTAACGTGTTCTGTACGGACTTTTGATTAATCTATAAGGGAACAAACGTGTTTCAGAAAAAAGATTTTTTTTTATAAATCTGTTATTAAATTAATGTAAAGAAATATGTTTTGATTTGGTTGTATTAACAACATAAAGAATAATATGCGGTATGAGTCTTGAACTTGATCTGAATTTGGCATTTCTAGAATATAACATGTAAGCTGTTTATCACCTAAAAAAATTTTTTTAAACCTTTAAAATTTAAAAAGAAGCCATTTTGTCCTGGATTGGAAAATGTACCATGTTGGCAATATATTGATATTATCAATTAAACTTATCTATATAGAAGGGATCATTCTCTCTGTTGGAAATAAATGAAGAAAATCAAAGGAAGGGGAAAGAAAGTAGCGTAGTATATTTTCTTCTTCTACACCAGGGTGAACAACAATTACTGACTTATTTGAATAAAAATAGTTTCATTCTTCCAGTTGTTTGTATAATCTATGTGAGTTATGGGAAATTTATGTACATTTTTGTAACTGTTTTCTAGGAGTATCTGTCGCTTTCCGTTTAAGAAAGTGGATAAGTCTACAATCTGATATTAGATCCCTTATTTACGAGAAACAAATGTGTCTCGTATCTTTCCAAAACAGAAGTCAATTACTTGTCTGATATGCTTACTTACGAGTCCATTTAAAAACTATTTTGGAGATATTTTATGTTTCTTAATAAATATTTTAATGTAGAATCATTAACTGAATTTTCACTAAAATAACTTTAATCTATTTTTAAAAAATTCGCAAATATTACTCTCTGCAGCATTTCTCTTAACCCGTAAACTGTTTTATTACATTACACTTTTACGTCATTCCATTAAATTGACATTTGCAGATAGTGAGTAAACAGGTGAAAATCAAGAAAATCAAAATAAGTTTACATTTTGCCATATTTTCTTTCATTTTTCTTATTTTTGTTAAAAGGCTCTTTACAAAGACAAGTTTTGATTTACAGCCTTGCTGTTCATTGGTTTGTGATTTACTTATCTTTCCGTGGTGTCTCCTGAATACACGTAGAGATTGCTTCTTTCATAAAGTAAATAAAGCAAGATTATTTATTATCAAATATAACAAATTGTCTGGCACGAGACAATTTTGTGTTTTGTTTACTTGCATAGAAGTATTTTTGGGAAAGACAATATTTACTTTGTATTATTTATTTATATCACAAATATTTATAGTGTGCTTTGTTGTCCAAAATAAACAATATGTTCCATTTGTATAACGATTTCTTAATACAGTCAAAGAAAATGTAAAACAATTGTTCACTGTTTATTAAAAGTTGCAAATGTTATAAACGCTTCATTGTATAGATACGTTAAATACACAAAGCATATATTTCAATACTGATGTCATACACACGTTTTTGAAATAATATACAAACGTCAAATACAGTGTTTATAATAAGACCTGAAACATAGAACCACATCAAGCACAAAACGTTGTAAAGAAACTAAAATAGAGAAAAACAGAACTCCTAAATAAAGCCAAACACGGTAAATTAAAAATGTTGCCGACTAAGCTTGATTGAGGCTGTTCATGGACGGTAGTGGTAATTGCACGCTACTGTTCAGAACTTTGTATATATCAATTTGTAATAGGGAAATGAAATAGAAGTTTGTATTAAGTCAAAGAACCACCGTTTTGACATTTTGCTGCCTTTATCAGGTATTTACTTCAGCTCATTGTGATAAGCATCTAGATTGTTTATTCATCCCTATTTACAACATTGTAAAACACATGTTTGTGTTTCTAACAAAATTTGATATATTTGTTTCTGAGACTTAACGTGATTAATTTTAGTTACAAAACCTTCTTTCATGACAAAATAGAATTAAAGTTATGCTTTGTTGACAGCATACTGCTTATTCTTTGGAGCAACATTAGAAAATTTGGCATGGCACACTTCTTATAGACAGCATTGCTTTTTATTGTCTAAAAGTTTAAATTCAACATCTAAATTCTAAATTATAAGAGTTGATGACAAAAAGATTTATCTACAATATACTCACTTTTTATCATATATTTTTATCATATCTTTAAGTATTATACCAATAATTGTGAAATAAGGGACAATTCATTATTTTGCGCATCATAAAAAATGTTATTTTTCGCATATCATTCAACTAGATAATTACAGCATGATATTATAAATCATTATCAATGCAACCAGACAGATGTTATAGTTCAATCTAAATTTTGATAAAACGAATTTAGTTGAACATGTTGAACGAAAATAAATATTTTTCTTTTGTTGAAAATATATATTTGCAGAATCAAACTGTTTTAGGATTTACTTTTATGTAAAATATATAATTGACAAAGTTGTTTTAAGTGTTTAACAATTTTATTCGGAAAGTAGTAATTACGTTGGAAAATTGCAATGACTTATAAATATTTTATAGCTATAGATTGTAAGAATTTAACGTGTATAAGCAGACTATATGTTTAGTAAACATATAATTTACTCAGTAAAATATATCAATTTGCGGAAAAATTTAAGGTGACTTAACGAAGCAATCCGAATACATTTATCTCAATGATAGAATTCCTGTGAATTAAAATATTCTTCTAAAATAGAAAGAAACATATTTTTTTCCTTTCTTTATAAGGAAATCTGTGTTGTATTGTGATTTATTTGGACAATTCACAGAAGGCATTTATCATTTTCTCTTAAGCTTTTAGATTAATGACCTTAACACTCCGATTATTTATTTTGCTTTTCTTACTGAATAAGATTTACTTTTATTAAAATGTTTTGGCAACATAGTTTAGATATAAAAACATAAAAAGCATCTTAAATTAAAACGAAAAAAAGAAAATATGTTCACTTTCACATTTTTAACAATATCAAGTAACAATTTTTTTGTCAAATTCATAAACTTCAGCAGTTAAAAATAATTAACTTGAATATGGATTCACTGGGAGTAATACAGCAGTCTGTTGCAAAGGTATTATGAGTAAAACAGAAATACGTGATTTTCACTACGTTTCAAGAATAGAACGACGAGAAATTGTCTTTGCTTACACTTTGTCAGATCCTTTTGTTTCAAATTCACTTTCGTAATTTATTCTCATCAGTTTTCTCAATTTCCTCACCCTTTTTAAAGTCTCTCATGCTAGATGATAAAAAACATTATTTAAAACAAAATAAGATTTTAATATAATATCTATAAATTTATCTATTTTGTTAATTCGAGGACCAAGCTGAAAGTCCTATTGAACCATTTATACCTTAATATTATTCTTTTATTTTTGGAAAATATATATAAGAACTAGTGCAATTATCTCTTATTACTTAAAACATGTAGAATACTTCTAACTGACAGACCTAACTTTGAAGAATACTGAGTACATTTCAGTAAAATTATGTAATCGATAGTTTTTATACACATTTTACAAGTAATATCGTTCTTGGACATGCGTCAACCTTATTTAAAATAACATAAATTCAGGTTTCATCAAATTGCATATTCATTACAGGTATTATGTTACGTAAATGAGTGGTTCATACTTAGCCTACTTTTAAATCCACATGGCATTTAACAAATTAGTATCGTACACTTATATGGACAGGAAATCATTTACAGGCCTTCTTTGCATAATCATTTCGTATATCTTCTTTAGTTAGTTTCTTAAGCTTCTCTGCTTCTGTTGCAATCACTTTTTCCATTTCATTAAATTGTTTATTTTCCTGGTGAAGGGTTCCAAATGAAAATGTGTCTGCTGTACATTTGTCATATTTTTGTGAATAGTGTATATTTATCTAAAACCCATGGTCACCCATTTAAAGTACATTAATTAAACAATACTTTAGATATATAATCATAGTCATCAGTAAATATTTGACTATTTGTTTCATATACACAATTAAATCTAAATATATTCCGGAGCAATCTGTGTAATAAAATATCGATCTATATAGTATAACATATTTGTGGGTATTTTGTGAGAGAATTTGCCAGGTTTGTGTTGTTCACCTAAACTAAATTTAAATACTCTCTTATTCTTAATTTTGGTCTCCCATTTTTAGTATTTATTTTCTTAAAAAAACTTACGAATCTCATAAAAATGTACAAAAAACAATTTTCATTGGCATATTTGAAAATAAACATTTACATCCTAACATATTACTTACTCTTACTTTGAAAACAATCAATTTGGAAATGGTTTCTTTGATGAAGGAGTAAAATACTATGGTAAGTGATATAGTCTTGAGCAATTTATATGTTTTTTCGTTGATGAATTGTTTATAATAAATCTATACGCATTAATCAGATCCGATTTATGAAAAAGGTATATTGAATAACTTATTGTATATCCCGCATGTATTTTGAAGTGGCCTATTCACCTTTGACTTTTGAAGAAAATCAACACATTTGGTCGATCTAGAAGTATTAAATTATTGTTTATCAATGTATTTTCAATAGAAATTCTTTATTTTCTCTGTACATTGCTTCGCGGACGGACACATATAAATTTCATTTTTATTTTATAAAATGATTAATTAAGTTTTGTCCAAGAGTTAGTCAATGTCATTAAATGTAAGGAGCTGTGTTGCGATTGGCCGGTATATAAATACCTTTTAAATGCTGAATGAAAACTATTTTACATTTCCGTTTTCAAATTGACATTATAATATCTACTGATCTTTATCTATGTATAAATGATAGTTCAGAACTATGAGTGAGAAATTTCGGTTCTTAAATGAAAACCAAAACATGTTTTGAATCTATTGAATCTAAAAAATGTTCTTTACATCGTAGAGAGAAAGAGTAATTCTATTTGACTTATCAAATACTAATGAAAATTAATTATTACGTTTGTGGGATGAAAGGGATTCATCTTCTTCTTGATTAATATCATATCAGAATTGTCTATGGAAGTGTGACTTTTAGAGTGATAGCAAAATGTAAAGATTACATTACATACATTACAATTATTGTGATTATTATTGTAACCATTTGATTTCGGCAATTTTTTTCACGGATTATGCAGCATAATGGATAACCAAAATGAGAACAAAGTTAAAGCACTACAATTATTTTCGTCAGTCAAATTATCATCCTGGATCCGTATTACTTCAGTTTTGTTGTTGTTCAACTTTACAATTTGAAAATGATGCATCCGAAGAATTCAACATTTTTAAACTTGATTACATAACACCGAAAATTGACTTCATTAAGTGAAAAAAGTTACCTTTTTTTTGAACAGGGGCAATATCTATTTTTCTAAAGATGGGAAACTGAATGAACACAAGCAACTGCAAAATTGATTGCTTTGATTGGGCTAGTTCATAGATGGACGTGATAAATGCAGTGGTGTATTGTCAATAAAGTTAGCTGTTCCTTATACAAAGCTTATTGGTATGATCTTAAATTTTTTATTAAAACACAAAGGTATTGTAAAAAGAATGATTTGTCATACACTTTGATAATTGTTGATAGGCTTTTTCACTTTGTTTCCTGAGTTTTTAACCTTTCAGACAATAAAAAAGCAAAGTTCTTTAAAACAACTCAGTAGGGGCCTCCGTGGCCGAGTGGTTAAAGTCGTTGACTTGAGATCACAGGTCCCTCACCACTGTAGGTTCGATCCTCACTCGGGTCGAAATCTTTCATGTGAGGAAGCCATCCAGCTGGCTTACGGAAGGTCGGTGGTTCTACCCAGGTGCCCGCTCGTGCCTGAAATAATGCCCGGAGGGGCACCTGGGGTCTTCCTCCACCAATAAAGCTGGAAAAAAATCGACGAAAAATCTCGGCGGGACGCTCTAGGATGACCCGACTTGAGTGTACGGTCGCCCATATGGGCTTTCCGGCGGCGACCTTAAATAAACGCATCAAAAAAAAAACAAAAAAAAAACAACTCAGTAAAATCTTATGATTTTCAAAAAAAAATCGGCGTTATGTCAACAAAAACATGCATTAAAAAGTTCAACACATTTAAATGTAGCAAAGTAGTTTGTCAGCTGGCTGTCTTTAGTCTATGTATCAGTATTTAAATGCTAAATTCTTGAATGCAAGTGTGAGAATATTGTGATGTCAAATTGGTATTATTACGGAACAGCTTTTCTAATTCTTAAGTTAAATTATTGAAAATTTCAATGTTGTAGCTTTTTTTTAAACAGCATGACATTAAACATATATTCGTGATATATACAAAAAATAATACAAAGCAAATAGTTTGTCTCTAAAATACGTTCTTTCTGTTTCAAAGGAATCTCAGAACTTGTTCGTACCAGACAATTTGTTACATTTGGTAACGATTTATCTTGCTTTATTTACTTTATGAAAGAAGCCAGTCTCTATGTGTATCCAAGCCACAAATGGAAGATATATTACTCTGTTACAAATAAATAATCAGCATTAAAGGCCTTGTAAAGAAGTATTTGGAATGGTATAATGGAGAATAGGCTAATTAAAAGGCATTAGGCAAGTGAATCTTCATTGTTTAAATTCACTAACCTGTTACTTTAATTTTGAGATATATATGGTACTTACACTATGTTGTGATGAATACATGATACTGACACTCTGTTGTGATCAATACATGATATCTACACTCTGTTGTGATCAATACATGATACTAACACTCAATTGTGATCAATACATGATACTTGTGATCAATTCCCTTTATACTAGAAAATCAAATTTGGTATGTATTATTGAAACAAATTGCATCACTAATTTGTTTATATTCATAAACATTACTATTAAGTAATAAATGCCCAAATATGCACGCTGTCGATATCATTGCATTTCACACTTGAATTATAAATTGAGAAAAAATATTTAAGAAATATTTGTTAAGAACCTTACCAAAAATTGTCATTTGCTTACCATTGAAAAAACCTACTTTGTTTAGAAAGCAATTTAGAAGCTGTCTTTTAATGGAATTTCAAGTCTTGTTTTTAAAACAACATGTTCGGCTCGATTTGAGACAATGCGTGTCTAAAATACTTATCTTTGCATCTTGGCTGTCTGAGTGTGATAGATGAAATTGTGGTGTAATTTAATTTATTTGACAAGGTTAGTTAGATCAGCTTAGAGCAATCTCAATCTTGACAACATTGTATTAGTTTCCCTATAAGATTTAAGTTTGTTACATTTAAATTGATTTAATCAAGGAAAAAATATATTGCTAAGAAAATGTAGATTTATCTGTATTGATAAACAAGGAAATAAAAGCAATGGATAGCTTTGATGATATTGCTTGGCCAAAGTGGTGAAATGTGTTAGTAATAATGTTATTGCTAACTCGAGCATTGATACGTATACTTTCAACTTTCAAACTTCAAATAAAAAATTATTTCGAGCAATTAATGAAATCTTCTATTAATAATCAAGCATTCAAGCATTTTGATATCTTATTTTTTATGTTTTTAATGTTTAAGTGTGATAAATTGTCGCATACAATTTATTATATTAAAAATGACAAACGGTCTCTATCGTACAATACTCGTATTTTAATACAAAAGGTATAAAAAGAAACCTTCTCGAATATAGATTATACGACAATTTACCACTGTGATCTAATCAATCAATCGCTGTTTGCCCTTTAAATGAAATGATTTCCATTTGCATTCCGAAGACACAACATTAATATTATAACGCCGATAACAGGACGACATAGCTGTCAGTCACAACTTGTCTGTGTAAATAATTTTTTTTAAGCATCAAATAAAAGTCGGGCACTAGGATCAAAGTATATACAAATATATTGGATTCTTTTTGCAGTGTTGTGTTTCTCTACCGATGAAAATTAGAACTAGATATTGTATTTAATTTTGATTTTTTCTACATATGACGTTAATGCTGTAATATCTATATCGCCTCACCAATTTACTGATAAAAGATTGATTTCATTGTTGTCGTTTAATCGTTTTAGCTTCAGTGTTATCGCCTCAATATTTTAAAGGCCTTTGTATATTGCGTTTCAGAAGCATGGGCCATCATTGGTACTGTTCTGGCTGTAGTGTGCCAGGTCCTGCGTTCTGTGACTATTGCCTTTGCCTTGTTGATCAATGTTCTTTTGTTCCTTTCTGCTTTTCCCCTTTAATGTTTGTTACATCAGTACCAAAAGCATGTAGCAATAATTAAAATTAACTAATGATAAATAACTAACATCCTTACACACGTGATATTTGGGATTTATTGAGCTGCTTTTAAATAAAATTATTCTGAAAGTACTTTGATATATATATAAAAAATATTATGTTGATTTTCTGGATATACAATTTATTAAAACATAGGCCCTTAACCTTATTTTAATGTACACGAAATCGACTATTTGTAAACCTGATTATACTATATAAAATATTTTGTATTGTTTATAAAATAGCTCTATATTGAAAAAGACACATTACATATATCAAGAATCATTCTGAAATTGTTTTTAAATGGACTGGTAAGTAAGCAAATAAGACAAGTAAATGACTTCTGCTCTTTAAAGATACGAGACACATTTGTTTCTTGGTAATAGCTGTGAGATTTAATATCAGATTGAAGATTTATTCAATATCTATAACGAAAAGCGTCAAAATCTCCTCGAAAAATTGTTACAAAATTGTAAATTAGGCACCCATAATTATCAGAAAACCTGGGGAAAAAGAAATTTTTAAAGAAATTACCATTCATTTAAATAAGTCCGAAGTTGTTATTCTTTCCGGAGTAGGAAAAGTAAATTCTATTATTTAAAAAAATGTTTGATTAACTGCTTTCAGACATATGCCCCTCTTGTACAAGTTGAAACATGTTGCATAAGGTATGCGCAAGTATGCGTACTTTCATGTTTTCGAGTATTTAAAAAGACCGAGTCTTTGTTGGTGTAAATGTATTTAGTTGTTTATCTTTTTTATTTTCTTGCATTAAAAGTCAGTTCCGGTTGTTCGTCAACTCATAAGTATCATCTGAAAACAGCTATAATAACAAAAGCAACGAAAATATATAATTAAATGTTGGCAGTTTATTTGTTCGGATTTTTTTTATTTTAAAAATAATTAATATTTCTTTCTGTGATTTAAATCTTTAATGCAAGAAATTATTACTTAATCAAAAACTAAACAATCAAGAAATATTTACTTTTCCCCGCAACATTTACAAAGCAGCGTGTCTTAATATCCTTTCAGAGATACTACAGGAAATAAGAAAGGCTGGTACTGCATACAAATATCGCATTATCGTGATACAAAATGCTCCAAAAAGTAGAATTATCACAAAGGAAGATATGCTGACATTTCGTTTATTTTGCAAAAAATCATTATATTTATGTTAGTGGTAAGTGTCTTTTCTGATTGAAAATGTGAAGCCATTTTTACACAACATAAAATTTAAATTGCATTTCGCTATTGTTAAATCATCAGAACCTTAATTTCACCAATCATTAAGTTTTCGCTTCAGCCAAATATACATTATTGTCATGCAATATACTCGAAAGTGTTTAGCACAATGCAATCAACAAATTAATAATTTTTGTATATAAACCATCAAATAAAAATAAACTGATGAAAACTGACTTTTTTCCAAACACTCTGGAAAGATGATCGAAATATGACAAACGTTTTCAGATTGTTAATATGAATTACATCTGAAAATTATTTTATTTGAAAGTTATAAAATTGTAACACCGTTGCACAATAATGGTGCAGACAAATTCAATTATTTCAGAGTCTGATGTGACGCATCGTCAACTTAATATCCTCCCAACGAATTTAACAAGATAAGATAACCTTATAAACGTATTAATTATTTCCTATATATTTCATAATGAACGCAAAAGATTCAAAAAGCAATCAAACATGCGTTACAAAAAAGGAAATAAGCCATGTCTTGCGTCCGACGGTTAAAATGTAGCATAAAATCATGTGTTATGGTGAAATGTTCGGGTTTATAACTATTTAACAGAAATAAATGTCAGCATTTGAATAAATTATACGAATAGTCAAAAACTAAAAGAAAAGTTAAGCAACCCAAAATTAATGTCAACTGGTATATAAATTTATATATTTTATTTTACTAAGATACAAAAATTACGTTTAAGTGTGTTTTTACCAATTTGATATACAAATTGCATATTAAGATCTTAATACAATGTAACTACGTATACATACACTGATTAATTTCAGAAAAATTAAATTGTTTGCTTACTTTACCTTGACTCATTTCTGAATTAGCATATGGCACCTCGGCATAAAGATTTACCTGAAATGTTCAAAATCTTCTCTAAACAGAAACTTAATTGAAATGATAGCACACATTTCACATCAGGCAGTTCATGATTTAATTTAATGATTCAGTGAGCGGATATAGAGTTATTGGTGCCTTCTGGGTGCCCTACTTGAGTGTGTATGGGGGCCGCGTCCTGTGAACGTTGCCTTTGCCTTGTTGATCTTTATTCTTGTTTTTTTTTTATTTCACAATCATATTTTATCCTATAGATGTGTGGTATTCCTTGTTATATATATATTTGCTTAAAATTTGTTTACTCCAGGATATCATCACCGTATCCATTATTTATTTAGAAATATTCATTTTTTTCAGCGAAATTTATTTAACATTCTCTTTCAATATCCTTAAGAAATAACAATAGGAAATGAGAGAGAATGATGCTGCATACAATAGTTGCAATATCGTCATAGGATACCTTCTTAAATGACATTGAATCAATTCTTTGAAATATGAGGGATGATTCAGAAACCCGAGAATTAAGCTATAAATTCAATTAAATTTAATGAAAAATCATGAAATTAAACATTATATATATTCTTTTCGAGGAAACAAGAATTTCAACAGTTATGTTAAACTCATCATGACCATGCGTATGCTTCGTTAAACGAAGAATGATAACAATATGTAAGGATTATATTACATACATTGTAATTAATGTGATAATTATAACTATTCGGTTCCAGCAACTTGTTTCACATATTAGGCAACATAATGGATAACGAAAATGACCACAAAGTTAAAGCAAAACAACTATTTTCGTCAGTCCAATTCTCATCCTGGATCTGTATTACATCAGCTTTGTTGTCGTTCAAACTTTTACAATTTGAAAATGTTGCAAACATAAAATTTTTAAACAATATTTTACATTACATCGACTTTTGACTTAACCAAGTGAAAAATATGTTCTTTTGAAATTAAGAAAATGATTGATAAAAGTAACACTTCTAAAGCTGCCTCGCCGCAAGATTATATATACAATGAATATATTAAAAGTACAGCAGACCTAATGATTCCTATATATTGCGATTATTTTAATAAAATATTTGATTCTGGTGTTTTACCGGACTGCTGGTTAGTTGGTACCATTATCCAGATAAACAAAAAGAAAGGCTCTCCTCGAGACCCAATAAACTACAGAACAATTACATTACTTAGCTGTCTTGGCAAAATTTTTACTGCTGTTCTTAATGAAAGAATTACTGAATACTTAACTATAAACAATATTCTTAATGAAAATCAGGCAGGGTTTAGGTCTAAATATTCAACATCTGACCATATTTTTACACTGAAATTTTTAGTTGATAGAATTAAAGCACAAAAGAAAAAAATATTTTGCTCCTTTGTTGATTTTTCATCGGCATTTGACAAAATTTGGCGTGTAGGTCTTTGGGGTAAACTTCTACAAAATGGTGTTAATGGTAAACTTTTTCAAATTATTTTTAATATGTACCAAGACATTAAATCTTGTGTTTCTGTCAATAACAGTTCTTCCCCGTTTTTTGGCAGTTTCTGTGGGGTCCGTCAAGGGGAAAATTTGTCCCCCATTTTATTTTCTACTTATCTGAATGATTTGGACGACTATTTAGCCATAAATAACCGAGGTATCAATATTGAAAAAATTGATGACAATATTATAACATATTTAAAACTCTTTGTATTACTTTATGCGGATGACACGATTATAATTATAATAAGATGAGTTTCAAAATTTACTCTATGATTTTAATTGTTATTGTGAACAGTGGAAACTGTCCATAAACATGACTAAAACAAAAATAATTATATTTGGAACTAACAGACCCGATAATTATAATTTCCGTATTAACAATGTACAAGTAGAAATAGTAAAGGAATATAAATATCTTGGCATATTATTTTCATCTTCTGGTAGTTTTTTTAATGCTCGAAAATCGATTGCAAGTCAGGAAAATAAAGCCATGCACATACTTTATACAAGAATATTTAACTTAGACTTGCCGTTGGACATTCAATTAAAGCTTTTTGACCAAACCATCTTACCGATCCTTACGTATAATTGCCAAATTTGGGGATTTGAAAACTTAGATATGCTCGAAAAAATACATAATGATTTCTTAAGAAAAATTACAAAAAGCAGAAAAAGCACGCCACTTTATATGTTGTACGGAGAATTAGGTCGATATCCACTGGAAATTATTGTTAAAAACAAGAATGATAAAATTTTTGGTCTAAATTATTATCGGGTAGTACAACAAAAATTTCAAGAATATGTTATGAAAATATGCTTCATTCTACAGTTTGCTATAAATGGTTAGATTGTATTAGAAATATTTTAAACGAAACCGGAAATACACATATTTGGATATATCAAAAGTCAACAAATGTCAAAAAATATTGGTAAAAACATTAAGAGAATATTAATCGACCAATTCATTCAAAAATGGAATGGACAACTAGCTAATTCATCTAAGGGTACAAACTATAGAATATTTAAAAATGATATAATATTTGAACCATATTTTAAACATACTGCCTGACAATTTGCGTTGTTCACTTTTCCATTTTAGAACTGGTAATCACAGGCTTCCCGTTGAAACGGAAGGTGGCGTAATTCATTTCTCCCTTATGAAGATAGGAAGTGTAATTTATGCAGTTTGAATGAAATAGGCGACGAGTTTCACTATTTATTTACATGTCCATTTTTTATTTTGAATAGAAAACGTTATTTATCAAGTTACTTCTACAGACAACCAAATATATTAAAATTTAGGGAATTATTCACAAGTGGTCGCTTGCAAACCCTTAAAAAATTATCGTTATTTGTTCGTGATATTATAAGGCACTTTAAAGTATAAACATGTTAGGAACATTTTACTTTCCACAGTATTGTTATCCTCTAGAATTGCATCGTATTTTTAACATTAACCATTAATAACACACATTCCACTGCCTGTACTGACCGATACATATTTAGCGAATTTCTAACGACCTTGTCCCACATTCCAAACAATTGAAATCGTGCTATATACTACATTTGTAGTTTTCCAGATCTCGCGAGATTTCAATACTCATTCATAATATTTTACTATGACACGGGAAACTCGTGCAGACGGTCGTAGGCAGACAGTAATTGTTCGAGCGCTATCTATGTTTATTTTAACGCTATTTTTTTTATTTTTGTTTTTCTCTTTCTGTCTGTTATACTAAATACCGGTCACCATTGTTTTTTTGTTTTGTTTTTTTGTGTGTGTTTTTTGTTTGTTTTTTCGTGTGTTTTTTACAAAGAATTTTCTACTTATTTAAAAGAGTAGGTTATATCATGTACCTTATTTACATATGATTAAGGAAAAAGTATTATATAATGACCTGTGTTGATATATGCAACAATAAGTTATGTATTCTAGTGGTGAGAGAATAGCTGTCCCCATGTTGTTTAACAATTAAACGCTTGATTTTGATACTTTCAATAAAAAAATAAGAACCCACATTTATACCATTGTATTTAGTCATACTGTTCTATGTAACGTGACTCAAAAATAAAAGTATTTGTTGTTGTTGTTGTTGTTGAAAATGTTGCAAACATAAAATTTTTAAACAATTTTTTACATTACATCGACTTTTGACTTAACCAAGTGAAAAATATGTTCTTTTCATTTGAACAGGTGTTCTATATCTTTTTGTTTGTTCTGAAGATTGGAATTGAGAAATAGATTGAAGAAAACAAACGCAACGACTAAATTGATTGCTTTGATTGAGATTGTTTTCCTTTCGGATAATAAAGAAGCAATATTCTTTGAAACAACTCAAGTAAATCTTAAAATTTGGAAATGATTTATCTTGCTTTATTTATTTTATGAAAGAAGCCAGTCTCTATGTGTATCCAAGCCACAACTTGAAGATATATTACTCTGTTTCAAAAACATAACCATGCTCATCAGCATAACCACTTTAATTTTGAGATATCATTCATACCTACACTATGTTTTGATCAATACATTATACTAACACTCTATTGTGATAAATACATTATACTAACACTCTGTTGTGATCAATACATATTATGTACACTCTGTTGTGACCAATACTCTATACTAGCAAATCAAACTTGATCCGAGGGATCACTTTGTTTCTATATTTTTATACTTCACAGCAGCAGGTGTCAAGTGCTGTGTGGCAGCTGTAAAAAATTGCCCGTACTTCACTTCAGAGTTGTTATATTTTTCTGCTCCTTCGGGATCATTGATGCCAGCACTATAAGTGTTGAGAATTGAGTACCGCTCATGACGGTGCTAGGGGGCGTGAGAAATGTTGCACGTAATCATTATCCCTCATGTACAGACTCAATCAAACCGAGTCTGCAATTCTCTTGTAATTTTGTTGTTATTAATGCTTCCAAGGGATCACTTTGTTTCCAGATTGGTATGTATTATTGAGACAAATTGCATGATTAATTGGTTTATATTCAAAAGCAGTACTATTAACTGATAAATGCTTAACTATGCCACACTGTCGATATCATTGCATTTCACACTTGAATTAAAAATTGTGGATAATATTTATGGTATATTTGTTAAGAACCTTACCAAAAATTGCCATTTGCTTACAATTGTAATAACCTGCCTTTTTATAAAGCAATTAAGAAGCTGTCTTTATGTAATGGAATATCAAATCTTGTTTTTCAAACAATATGTTAAGCTTGATTTGAGACAATGCGTGCCTAAGGTACTTATCTTTGCATCTTGGCTGTCTGTGCTAGATGAAATTCTGTTGTAATTCAATTTATTTGACAAGGTTAGTAAGATCAACTTAAAGCAATCTCAATCTTGACAACAATGTATTAGTTTCCTTAGACGTGGAATAAGATTTAAGTTTGTTACATTTAAATTGATTTAATCAAGGAAAGACTATTTTGCTAAGAAAATGTAGATTTATCTGTATTGATTAACAAGGCAATGGAAGCAATGAATAGCATTGATGATATTGGGTGGTCAAAGTGGTGAAATGTGGTATTAATAATGTTAGTGCTAACTCGAGCATTGATACGTATACTTTCAAACTTCAAATAAGAAATTATTTTCGAGCTATTAATGAAATATTCTATTTATTTTCAAACATTCAGGCAATTCCCCGATTCTGATCTTAATCAATCAGTTGGTATTTGCCCTTTAAATGAAATGATTTCCATTTGCATTCCGAATACACAACAGTAATATTATAACGCCGATAACAGGAACGACATAGCTGTCAGTCAGATCTTGTCTGTGTAAATAATCTATTGGAGCATCAAATAAATGTCGCGGAGTAGGATCACAGTACATAGAAATATATTGGATTCTTTTTGCAGTGTTGTATTTCTCTAACGATAAAATGTTTGTACTAGATATTGTATTTAATTTTCTACATATGACGTCAATGCTGTGATATCTATAGCCCCTCACCCATTGATTCAATATTGTTGTTTTGTCGTTTTAGCTTCAGTGTTATCGCCTCAATAGTTCAGGGCCTTTGTATATTGCGTTTCAGAAGCATGGACCTTAATTGGTTCTGTTCTGTTGTTGCTAGAGTGTGCCAGGGCCTGCGTCCTGTTGATCTATTTATTTCTGCTCCTTTCTGTCTTTTCCCATAAATGTACCAAAAAGTATTTACTTATAATTAAACTTAACTAAGAGTATAAATAACTAACATCCCTACAGCCGTGATATGTAATAGAAAGGGCATCAAACACAAAGCTATCTGATTTGGACGAGTATTAAATCGGTAGAGAGTGAGGGAGAGGGCTATCCTGGAACTTTTGAAATTATATACATAAAAACACCATTGCCTTGAATTTTTTACTATATTTCATACTATTTCTTTCCAGGAAAAGGACTAATTCATTTATCACTACAAAAAAAGTTGTGTTCATTGAACGTCGCCTTTCCTTGTTGATCTTGTTTATCATATTTGACACTTCCAGCATCATTTCTTTGCAAACAAAACAAACTCAAATGAAACTCAAATATTCAAAAAAGAGATACATTCGTTATTTAACAGATAACGTTTTTTAATGACAAACCTTGCATGCAATATATATACAATACAATTAAAACTGTTGGCACGTCATTTTAATTACAATTACAATGAAAACAGTTAATTGTTATTTGAATAATAGCTTAATACAGATGCTAAATGAACTTATAAACAACAAGAAAAAGACAAATGTATATGAGTTCAGAGATATTCTAAGTAATAATGTCTTTAGTTGAAAATAGCAATTATTGCAAAGCCCTTATAATGTATGAGTTGAAAAGTAAAATGAGATTTAAATTTAACAATTTTGTACTGTTTATAAAATATATTAAAAAATACACATTACATTTATCAAGAATCATTCTGAAATTGTTTTTAAATGGACTGATAAGTAAGAATAAGTAAATGACTTCTGCTCTTTAAAGATACGAGACACATTTGTTTCTTGGTAATAGCTGTGAGATTTAATATCAGATTGAAGATTTATCCAATATCTATAACAAAAAGCGTCAGATACTCCTTGAAAAATTGTTACAAAATTGTACATTAGGCTCCCATAACTCATCCACATTATAAGAAACAACTGGGGGAAAAGAGACTCTTAAAGAAATTACTATTCATTTAAATAAGTCAGAACTTATTTTTGACACCGGAGTAGAAAAAGTAAATTCTAGTATTTAAAAATTGTTTAAGTTAACTGCTTTTTAGACATAAAGTTGAAAATGTTGCAAAAGGTTTTGATTTTTATCAATAAAGTTATGTACACTTTCATATTTTCGAGTATCTTAAATAGCCCGAGTGTTTGTTAATGTGTACGTATTTAGTTGTTTAAATTTTTTTATTTTCTTGCATAAAAAGCCAGCTCCGGGTCACTGTCAACTTACAAGTATTATCTGAAAACAGCAATAAAAAAGGCAATGAGAAAAAAAGAAAAAAGAAAGAAAAAGAAACAACACCACAGAAAATATAAAAATTAGCATAATAATTTTTCGGAGTTGACATTTTATATCGAACGATGTTTATATATCTTTATGCGTTTTACATCTTTAATGCAAGAAATCATTACTTAATCATCAACAAAATCATCAAGAAATATTTACTTTTCCCCGCAACATTTACAAAGCAGCGTGTCTTAATATCCTTTCAGAGTTACGACAGGAAATAAGAAAGGCTGGTACTGCATACAAATATCGCATTATCGTGATACAAAATGCTCCAAGAAATTGAATTATCACAAAAGATATGCTGACATTTCGTTTATTTTGCAGGAAAAACATTATAATTATGTAAGTGTCATTTCTTATTGAAAATGTGAAGCCTTTTTTTACACAACTTAAATTTACATTGCATTTTGCTATTGTTAAATCAACAGACCCTTTAATTTCACCAATCATTAAGTTTTCGCTTCAGCCAAATATACATTCTTGTCAAGCAATATACTCGTGTTAAGCACAATGCAATCAACAAATCAATTACATTTTTTGTATATTAGCCCTCAAATAAAGGTAAACTGATGAAAAAAAAAAATTCCAAACATTTTGGAAAGATGATCGAAAACGACAAAAATTTTCAGATTGTTAATAATTATGTATTACATATGAATATCGTGATATTGGAATTAACAAAATTGTAACACCGTTGCATATTATTCGTGCAGACAAATTCAATTATTTGTAAGTCTGATGTGACGCATCGTTAACTTAATTTCTTGCCAACGAATTTCACAAGATAAGATAACCTTATGAACGTATTAACTATATGCTATTAATGATATGATAATGAAAGCAATGAATTTAAATTTAACAAATGTATTCAGACATGAAAGGAAGGAGCTATGTCATGTGTCCGACGGTTAAAATATAGTATAAAATCATGTGTTAAAGTGAAATGTCCGTTCTTATAACTTCTTAACAGAAATAAACGTCAGCATTTGAATACATTATACGATGAGTCAAAAACTAAAAGAAAAGTTAATGAACCCAAAACTAATGCGAACTGGTAATTAAATTGATTTATAATATTCTACTAAAAACATGTTTGCGTATTTTAGTTTTACCAATTTGATTTACAAATTGCATATTTAGATCCTAAAAAAAATATCACTATAAATAATGAATTGAATTGTTCGCTAACTTTATCTTGAACCATTTCTAAAGGATCATATGGCACCTTCGGCAATAACATTTACTTGAAAAGTTCAGAATCGTCTGAATAGAAGCTTAATTAAAATAATTTTACACATGACACATAAGGCACATAAGGCAAATTATAATTTAATTTAGTCATTCAGTGAGCGGGCATAATCATATTTTATTCTAAAGATTTGTTGTATTCCTTGTTATATATATTATCTAATAAGTATCTGTTTCAGCCGGACTGTTCAAGATTCTAAGCATCATCAATCTAGAACCTAAAATCAGGAAGTTGAGGGTATATAAGTAATGTATGCTCTAAGATAGTTTACTAGTCAAAAGTAAATTAAAAGTATAATATCTTAATTGTAGGTCATCAATGCATGTTACAATCTCTAGCGTCGTCTGAACATCGAAATTTGCCGGATAAAAAATCAGGAAATCATCACCTAATCCATAAAATAGAGTTGACTTAGAACTATTCATTTTTTTCAGCAAAACCTATTTTGCAGTCTCTTTGAAAATCCTTTAGCAAAAATAACAACAGTAAATAGGAGATAACGATGCTGTATACAATAGTTACAATGTCGTGATAGAAAACTTTCTTATATGACATTGGACCCATTATTTGAAATTATTAACCTGTCGTATATCAAAATATTTCACTGGTAGTTACACGTTTAAATAATAATAATCATAACTCGGAGTTATAGTTTTACAATAATTTTGATTTATTTCTATAAAAATAGACGATAGAAAAACAAACAGATTCAACATAACTTTCAGGGTAAAATACAACATCAAAATCTGCCACTAACACTTGAAAACAACCCTACAACTGATAAATGAACAAAAGGATTTATTTCAGGTTTAATTAATTCATTTACGTGTCAACAAAGAAAATGATCTGTGGTTTAATTAATTAAAGCAGTTTACAGAAGACATCATTCGTTGTTGTTCGTCTCAAAATCACTAAAAAAACACTTGAGTTTATTAATTTTGTTTTCCTCTATTTGTCATTGTTTTTAAGAGCAAGTACGGATTGAATGAAAACAGAAAATACTGTAAATCCTTAAATACGCAGACATCATACATTTGATTGGGTTAAGGTTTTGACTGAGGAAGTGCCGCTATGAAATTTAACACATGAAATCTTCAACAAGAACTAAACACAAACAAATGGAAAACTACTTATGTATAAATGTAACTATAAAAAGTGAAGGCTGGAAACAAACGTTAAAGAACATATTATATATAGAGACACATGCACATTATCAAGCTCAATATGAAATAATTAATCAATAATAGTACTGCATAAATATTATTGTTTGATATTGAAAAATGATTCAGAATAAATTTACGTAATATATTCCCGACTAAACATGTTCTGCTTGAAAAAGGTTTTAATTGGTTCTATATATATATCTTTTTAGTATACAATTGTTAAAATCGTTTCAGTTTTAACGATAAAGGATATGGTAACATAAAGAGTGATTTTAAATGAAAAATGCTCTTATAAGTAATTTGATATTCAAACGGTATTTTTGAAAAATAATTAACAAGGAAACCGTAAATAAGTTTGATATCATTTGGGAATTAAGTCACTTAGTAACGCAACGCATATGATCCTTCTTTTACATTCCATTTAAAGGTCATATTTGCTTTATGATGTTTTGTTATGATGTTGAATATGCTGTTATATGAAAGGTTCTTTTATTTCGCTTTCATGTATGCTACGTATAATACTTTTATAATTCAAACACGCCCTCGTGATATAATTCCTCTTATCCAAACTCGAAACAGTGATTTTATTCAGCGATAAAATCACTGTTTTGAATATATAATTGCTTAAATATATTACAGTTGCAGCTGATGAATCAGAGATATGTTTGCAATGACATATTGTTGTGCAATGAAGTAATTTAAAAACGACAGAACCTAATATTCTATTAGAAACTGTCATAATTGAATTGGTTTGTTATTTAGAAAATGTCAAAATTTTGAATTAAAATTGGCGCACGCTTGAGAGTTATATTACGTTATTTTAATTTTAGACAGATTTTAAGGATCCAGTTAATAGAATGAAACATGAAAACGTAATTATTGTAATTTCTGATTATCAATATTTGATTAATAATTGTCGAAAATTAATGCAGACTACATGACATACTTTACTGAGACCAATCTATGAAGTTCTTAATTAGCACAATAGCAAGATATTTTAATGTGTATGAAATTGCATCTACAATTTAAATTGCATTTTTGTGGGACACTCTGGTAAACGTGTCTCCTTTGACCGTCTATGCAATATACTTTGGTGAATATATTACGTTTATTGATATCGTTTTAACAATGAATATATTTCGAATTACAAGAGATATTTATATATGTTTATTTATCACATTAACGATACATCTAATTAGTTGCATTATTTTCCTAACTTAGTTGTTTGACATAAATCTTTGATAAATTAACTAATTTAATGTACGTTCAATATGCCTATGTCTATCTTACAATAAATGCTAAAGCAATTTTCCGGCATTTCAAATTAGACTTATATGTTTTGTTTTTGATATCGAATTTCTTTATGATCTGACGTAGAATCTACACACAATTTACAAGAAACAAATGTATTTGGTTTATAATAGCAACAGAAGACATTTACCGTCATGAAATATGTTAAACATAATTTCTGATTTATTATACGTATGTTGCGAATTTGGCAATTTATTAAGAATTGTTATACTGTCTCTATCAGAATTTTAAATAAAGCTCATAAGATTGAAAATATAGCTTGATTCGTAACTATATCATGTGTTTCTTAATGTACAACGGGGATTGTAACATATAGATTAACAAAATTCCTGCTAAAATTGGTTCCATTTGTATTTAAATATCCTCACAAATTATACGATATCAAAATTGATGTTTATCCAGTCAACAAACACTTGATAGGGCTCAATCAAATAGAGAGAACTCCAAAAGATCGCCCAAAGTGGCATTATATGAATTGATGAAGCCTCCGTGAGATTGAGCCTGTTCATAGAGGTAGTGGTAAATGCAAGCTGCCGTTCACGTCCCTTTATTTTAAGACTCTTGAGCTATCTAGATTTTCTTCATTTTGATTAAAAACCATTGTTGGCATCTCTGCTTCATGTAGTATATTTTAGTTGACACACATTTAAGATAAAATTGATGAATTTGGTGCGACAGAGGAAAATTAACACATCCTATGCTTAATACCAAAATTGACTTGTAAATCTTCAATTTAGTCAAAACTATTAATTTTCATGACAGAATTCAAAATATTCTCTGACGGATGTGACGTCTAATTTAAGCCTGCACTGTTGGCATGAGTAGAATTTATTTTTGCCACCAGACTAAGAATTAAACAACTTCAAAAAGAAAACGACAAATTCAGTGTTAGATTAACGGATTTTATTTCAGTATTTTGAAATCAATAACCCATTTTTTAAAACATCATGAACGCGTTTGCAATATCGGTGTCAAATACGATATATTTTGATATTATCCGAACATTTGTCTGCCCGTCAAAGTGTCAAATATTCAACATAGCATTTGACAAGACAATTGTCTCCATGATTAATTTCCTGCAATATCCATTTTATATAACAGACAAAATAATTTATTTTGACTTTGATTAAATGTTTGAAACAGATTCAAATGAAAATATTTCTTTATGTATGTTGTAAAGATAAATGCGCACGTGATTTAACTGCTTTTAAGCATGTGATACACTCTCTAGGAAATATACCGCATATTCATTTTTATAAATCAAAGAGATTGAACATGGTCGCAATTCATTGGCATCTACATAGAATCATTTATCAAAACATATTTATTCCAAAGAACACACAATTTTGTTTTGTAAAGTAGATATTTGTTTACAATCGTTAATAAGTCATTAATATGACAATGATAGATAATATTCATTAACTCAAATAGAGCTCATTTGTGCGATATATTCATAGCAAAATTTTTGACAAAATACTTTTCAATTGTAAAATGAAAAAGGGATTGATGCTGTAAAACTTTTGTATCAGTCTAACTTTATCGGGAAGCATAATTATTGTTATTATGCAATCATAAAAGCATTGTGACGAGAAACCAACCTACGTTCGTGACTGTCATTGGTATTAACAACGAATCATAACGCCTAACCAAAATCTATACTACAACATGTTTATAATAATAAAACATTGTATAAGCGTGTTTCGACGGCTTTTTTGACCCCCCCCCCCCTTTAGAGGCCTCAAACAGTGAAAAAAATGCCCTATTTAGGCCCCAAACACTGGTTTTTGTTTGAGAAATGTTGTTAAAAAAAGTGACCACTTTTTCGGCGCCTTCCCCCATTTAAATGTTACATCATGGGGTTGCCAGAAGGGGGATGTGCCCCCCTCTTTTTGGGGGATGAGAAGGGGGGCGGAGTCCCTCTAATCGCCAAGAAAATTTTGGACATGTGACAGGCTAAAAATGGCCTCAGGTCAATCTTAGAGTAACTAGTAACCAACGCTGAAAAGCCTTTTACTCTAGTATCTCAATTCATTGAGAAGTCGCAGCACTTTGAAATCAGTTTTGATGGAAAAAAAACACTGCAAAATAGTTATTTTTGGCAATTTTGAGACGTCCCCCCGTTGCCATGGTAACAGGAAATTAAAGATTGAGCATGCTGTTACAGAAGCTATGGTGTAATTAACATCTGTGCCAAGTTTCATCAGTATTGAAGCATTTTTCATAGTTTCATAGCAGTTTGAACTTGTTACAGGAGGCTTTTCAATGAAAACGGCCATTTTTCGCAATATGCTCATGGGATAAAAGGTTAAATCGGTAAAGAGTGAGAGACAGAGCTACCCTAGAACATTTGAAAGTATATACATAAAACACCATTGCCTTGAATTTATAACTATAGTTTATACTATTTGTTTCCAGGAAAAAGACTAATTTATTTATCATTTCAAAATAAGTTGTGTTCATTGAACGTCGCCTTTCCTTGTTGATCTTGTTTATTATATTTGACACTTCCAGCATCATTTCTTTGCAAACAATACAAACTTAATGTAAATCATAAAACTCAAACATTAAAAAAGAGATACATTCGCTATTTAAAATTTTTTATTGACAAACCTTGCACGCAATATATATACAATACAATTAAAACTTTTATGGAAATGGTGGCATGTCATTTTAATAACAATGAAAACATTTAATAGTTATTTGAATGACAGTTTAATACAAGCGCTTAAATGAACTAATAAACAACACAAACAAGAGATATTCTAAGTAATAATGTCTCTTGTTGAAGAAAGCAATGTTTGCGACGCCCTTATAATGTGTGCGTTGAAAAGTAAAATGTGATTTGAATTAAACTACTTTGTACTGTTTATACAATATATTGAAAAAGACACATAACATATATCATTCTGAAATTGTTTTTAAACGGACTGGTAAGTAAGCAAATAAGACAAGTAAATGACTTATGCTCTTTAAAGATACGAGACACATTTGTTTCTTGGTAATAGCTGTGAGATTTAATATCAGATTGAAGATTTATCCAATATCTATAACCAAGAGCGTCAGATACTACTGGAAAAATTGTTACAAAATTGTACATAAGGCTCCCATAACTCACCAGATTATCATGAACAACTGGAGAAAAAAGCGACTCTTAAAGAAATTACCTTTCATAAAAACAAGTCAGACCTTATTTTTCACTCCTGAGCAGAAAAAGTAAATTCTCCACTTCTTTTGCATAATTTAAAAATTCTTTTGATTAACAGCTTATCAGACATATAGTCCAAGAGATGACGGGGTTTTATTGCAACTTACAGTATCACCAAAACAAACATTGTCGTTGTAAAACATATTGTTTGTAGTTTCTAAAAAACGATTTCTTAAGTTACCCAGCCCGGGCAAAAGTACAAAAATTCAAGATTCTTAATCAGGCAACATATCCTTGGGGGTGATATTTAGTATTCACGAAGGAATACTAGAATCACCCTAAAGTAATAAAGTCAAATTTCATAATTTCAAGATGTATGTATTTCTGTGACGAGTTTTCTTTAGGTTAATTGATAGTTTAAACAATTGATAGTTTAAACATGTTTTCACTATTTGGATGTTTTGTGTGCAGTACTATTCACTACTTTTACTAAACTTATTCATTAATGATTGCTTATTTTATAAATGACAACACCTCTTCGTGTTTATATCAAATTTCTCAACTACACTCTCACAAAATGCATTACACATACATTATGGTTCTTGATTGATATATTAGTGTGTCTTTTGTTTGTTTAGTTCAGATAGTTTTGATAGTTCAGGTGATTGGCCAATGACTAACGTTTTGGATACTATAAAACTACACCAAAATTTAAAAGTAAAAGCATATTCCATTAGCATTTTTATTTTGAAAGTGTTATGTCGGTCATTTAACCGTACCCATTTTTTAAACTTTCTTTCTGGGATATATTCTCTTGTAATGATTTCTATGCAAAACTAATACAGTTTATAATCAGCTAAAACAACTGTAGCATTTGTGTCAAAAAGATATACCAAAAGGCTACAAAATGTCAAAACTGTGGGTTTTTTTTACCTTCTTAATTTTTGGTGAATTGTGATAATCTTAAAGTTGCTATGACATGATGTTTCTTTTCTTCTTAAATGTAATACATATTTATAAATTTCAACACAGAATTTAAATAATATATGGTTAGTGCACTAAAATCATAAAATAAGGGCAAGTTTTAGGAGCTTCTTAATTTTGAACGTTTTTTGGGGGATTATTTTACCCCACCCACTTTTTAAACTCTACTATTCTGTGATAAATGCTCTGGTAAAAAAAAATCATGCTTTTGTTATCAAGAAAGGTTCAAATGATAAAGAACACACAGTTAAAATACAATTTTCTTTACATTAAACTGAAATTATAGAGTAAAGACATGTTTTGGGAACATTGTAATTTTTTTTTTAAAAATTGGTAATTTTACCCCACCCACTTTTGAAACTCTACTCTTACAGCATAAATGCACAGATAATAATTTTTTATGCTTAACTTGTCTAGCTATGTTAAATTGATAAAGTACACACAATTTAAATGCATTTTCATTTATATTGTGTTAATACAGAAAAACGAAAGTCATCAAATTGTCAAAAAGTGTTATTTTTCACCACTTTTTTGGTAAATTGATAGTGATAATTTTAAAATTTGCCATATAATTGTCATTTTTCCTTGATTGAATCATAAATTTACCATATTTTATCTGATATTGTGCAATTAAAACTATTTTGTTCAAAATCTTAAAGTAAAAATTCAAGAAACAAAAATTATATGGTATTTTGTAATTTATGGCGGCCATATTGGCGGCCATCTTGAATTTTTGTACTTTTGCCCGGGCTGGGTAACTTAAGAAATCGTTTTTTAGAAACTACAAACAATATGCTTTACAATGGCAATGTTTGTTTTGGTGATACAGTAAGTTGCAATAAAACCCCGCCATCTCTTGGACTACTCTTCTACAAGGTGCAAAATATTTCATAAGTTTTAGATTTTTATCAATAAAATTATGCACTGTATCATTTATTCGAGTATCTAAAATCCACAGATTTTATTTAATATTTGAAGAACAAAATGCGTTTTTATCAAGCAAGGGAGTTTTTGTGTTAATATATTTTGTTGTTTATCTTTTTGATTGTCTTGCATACAAAATCAGCTCCGGATGACAGTCAACACATTAGTATCATCTGAAAACAGCAAAAACAACAAAAGGAAAAAACAAGCAAACAAAAAAAGAAAGAAATAAACAGCAAGAAAGAAACAACAACACAACAGAAAAATATATAATAAATGTAAGCAGATTATTTTATCGGAGTCGACCTCTGGCATCTTATTTCAAACGTTGTTTATATTTCTTTATGCGTTTTAAATCTTGAATGCAAGAAATCATTACTTAATCGAAAACAAAATCATCTACAAATATTTACTTTTCCCGCAACATTTACAAAGCAGCGTGTCTTAATATCCTTTCAGAGTTACGACAGGAAATAAGAAAGGCTGGTACTGCATACAAATATCGCATTATCGTGATACAAAATGTTTAAAGAAATTTAATTATCACAAGAAAATGCTGACATTTCGTTTATTTTGCAGAAAAACATTTTAGTTATGTAAGTGGTAAGTGTCATTTCTGATTGAAAATGTGAAGCCCTTTTTTCTACACAACTTAAATCTAAATTGCATTGTGCTATTGTTAAATCAACAGAACCTTAAATTTCACCAATCATTAAGTTTTCGCTTCAGCCAAAAATACATTCTTGCCATGCAATATACTCGTAAGTGTTTAGCACAATGCAATCAACAAATTTATAACATTTTTTGCATATAAACCCTCAAATAAAGGTAAACTGGTGAAAAGATTTTTTCCAAACATTTTGGAAAGATGATCGAATACGACAACAGTTTTCAGATTGTTGATATGTATTACACATGAAAATCGTGATATTAATATTTACAAAATTGTAACACCGTTGCACAATATTTGTGCGGGCAAAGTCAAGCTATGTCATGTGTCCGACGGTTAAAATATAGTATAAAATCATGTGTTATGCTGAAATGTCAGTTCTTATAACTACTTAACAGAAATAAACGTCAGCATTTGAATACATTATACGATGAGTCAAAAGCTAAAAGAAAAGTTGAGGAACCCAAACTTTACATCAACTGGTATATAAACTTATTTATATTATTCCACTAAAAAAATTACGTATTTTAGTTTTACCAATTTGATATACAAATTGCATATTTATATCCTAATAAAATATCACTTTAAATAATGATTAATTTCAGAAGAGTTGAATTGTTTGCTAACTTTACCTTGAACCATTTCTGAATGACCATGGCACCTTCGGCAATAACATTTACGTGAAAAGCTCAGAATAATCTTAATAGAAGCTTAATTAATTAATTTTACACATCAGACATATGGCAAATTATGAAATTTGCTAAGAATTTATGATAGGAAACCATGACATAATTTAGAAAAATGGAGTTTATTTTGAAATATTCATTTTTCCAGCAAAACCTATTTTGCAGTCTCTTTGAAAAAAAATCCTTTAGCAAAGAAACAAAACAAAAAAAACAACAACAGCAAATTTGAGACAATGATGATGTATACCAGTACAATAGTTGCAATATCGTGATAGGAAACTTTCTTATATGACATTGGATCCATTATTTGAAAACATTTACCTGTTGTATATCAAAATATTTCACTGGTAGATACACGTTTAAATTTAAAAAAATAATCATAACTCGGAGTTATAGTTTTACAATAATTTTGATTTATTTCTATAAAAATATACGATAGAAAAACGGCCTGTTTCAACATAATCTTCAGGTATAAAAACACGACATCAAAATCTGCCACTAACACTTGAAAACTACCCTACAACTGATGATTGAACAATAGGATTTATTTCAGATTTATTTAATTACACAGAAAGTTAAATGGACGATAGAAAAACAGCCTGATTCAATATAACTTTCAGGTTAAAACACTACATCAAATTCTGCCACTAACACTTGAAAAAACAACCTTACAGCTGATGATTGAACAATAGGATTTATTTCAGATTTAATTAATTCATTTACGCGTCAACAAAGAAAATGATCTGTGGTTTAATTAATTTAGGCAGTTTGCAGAAGACATCATTCGCTGTTTTTCGTCTAAAAATCACTAAACAAAACACTTGAGTTAATTAATTTTGTTTTCTTCCTAATTCAGAGTCTATTTGTCATTGTTTTTAAGAGCAAGTAAGGATTGAATGAATGCTATGTGAATCTTTAAATTCGCAGACATCAAACATTTGATTAATTCAAATAATTGACGAAGTGTCGCTCTCACATTTATCATAATGGATCTTTAGCATGAACTTAACACATAGAGGTGGATATTTATGTAGAAAAGTATGTATTAAAAGTGAAGGCTGAAGAACGTTAAAGAACATATGACATGCATAGAAACATGCACTATCAATCTCAATATGAAAAAAAAATATGTATAAATATTATCGTTTTATATTAGAATATTGTTTTTATTAGTTTGTTAAAATAGCCTCAAAATCGTTTAACGATTGGGGATATTGTAACCTTAGAGGGATTTTAAATGAAATGTAATTTGATATTCAATAGGTTCCTTAGAAAATAATTTACAAGGTAACCGTAATTAAGTTTGTAATCATTTTGGAATTAACTTACTTAAAACACAACGTATATGATCCTTCTATGACATGTCATTTTCAAGGTCATATCTGTCATTTATTGACTGTTACGATGTTGCAAATGTTGTTATATGAAACGTTAGTTTCAGCTTTTATCTTTCTTTTACTTTCATGTATGCTATGTAATAAGATTAGTTATACATATGTAAATGACGACGAGTTCAGATAACTTCTGTTTTCATATTATAAAAAACAACACTTTAGAATTTATATTATGAGATCTTTGAAATTCATTCTTGATCGTAAGTCACTTGAAACTATATATCTCTCTTTCATTCGACCCTTTCTGGAATACTCAGATGTTGTTTGGGACAACATAACTCAACAAGATGAATCTGCACTTGAAAAAATCCAACTTGAAGCCTGCAGAATAACAACCAGTACAACAAAACTAGTTCTATCGCTAATAATCCAAATGAAGATACTTGCGTCCAACCCCTTAAAGTAAGACGCTACAAACACAAACAAATTCTTCTTTATAAAATGTTCAATAATCTTTCTTCTCATTACCTCTCTTCATTAGTTACAAACACAAACAAATTCTTCTTTATAAAATGTTCAATAATCTTTCTTCTCATTACCTCTCTTCATTAGTTCCCGATACAGTAGGAGAATCTTCAGATTATAATTTACAAAATGCAGACAACACTAGAAATATATTTTGTCACACAAAACTTTATTCTCATTCATTTTTGCCATCATCAATTAAAGACTGGAACAATATTCCTGTTAATTACAGAAATTCACCATCCATTTCATTTTTCATAAGAAGACTTAATAAAGTTGTCCAAAGTGTGCCTTCTTATTATTATGTAGGTGAGAGAAAATACCAGATTATACAACAAGACTTAGAACACATTGTAGTTCTCTCAAAGAACATTTGTTTTCAAAAAACATTACAGAAAGTCCCCTATGTGAATGTGGCGACATAGAAAACACATCTCATTATTTTTTCTCGACCCGAAGGTACCAAGATGATCGAAATGTCCTCCTTAACAATTTAAGCGAAATAACAACTGTCACATTTACCGTTTTACTCTATGGTGATAATTCAATTGCTGACGATTTAAATGAAGCAATAGTCCTTCATATACACTCAAATTTACTCAGATCAAAACGATTTGAATTGTAATAGAATGTTATTATCTAGACTTATATGAAATAGATATTAAGATGCATAATATCTTCTCAAAAGTATATTATAAACTCGTTCCATCAATTCCATAGTATTATAGTGACCGTTTTCTGTTGTTTGTCTTCTTCTTTCTCTCAAAGCTTTCTCTTACTTCTTACCTTCTATTACCCAACAATTTCAAGAATTAACTTACGTTTCGGATCCATATCTTTTTTTTCCCTTTAATTTTTTCAAACATTTTTAAAAGTTCTATAAGAATTAATTAAATATCAATTAAACAATAGCTTTCAAAGACTTTTCATGATCATAAAGCAAGAAAAGTCACGAAATATAACCATATTCTTCGATTGCAAGACTGAAATGAATTTTTAAGATACTTTCAGGAATTTAATAATAACTTTATAATTCAAATTATAAATTGTTAAATTATATCATTAAGAAAAAAACATTTAGTTTCAAGATATCTTTAAAATATCCTCCATATGCTGATAAAAACTTCTATCAGATATGTCCTTGTATAATCTTTTATGTACCATTTCGCTTCTTTGTTTTTTGTAATAGCTTACTTATTCATATTCATTCATTTTCAATTCTTTTTACTGTTTGCTTCGGCTTTAATGCGAGAAATACGTAATGTAAACACATTTATTATTTTCTTTTTAAATCCGCCATGACCAAGGCCTGTAATAAATCTTTCAAACCTCTTCCAACTTTATAAACAACTTCCTTCAAATTTTCGCTTTTCGTTCATTTTTTCTTCTTGATGTCTCTGTATCAAACAAAAAGACAGTTTATGTTCTTTAAAGATTGTTATTGAACTATTCATCAAATATTCACTATCCATAAAGATACAAAAGTAGACGTGTTTTTATTTTGAATATTCAATGAATTCTTTTATTTTGTATCTCATACCACATCTAATTTTTATTAAGGTCAAATGTCATTCCTTCCTTTGATATGGATATTCATAAATATTGCTGGTGATGTTCAGCCCAACCCCTGGACCTGCTTTATACTCGGACATCTCCTCAGATTACAGTACATCATCTGATAATGATGTTTCAATTACCAAAACTTGGCCAAAGTCACTTCTCTTGTTGTTCACTATAATGTTTCCAAAGTATAATTTACATAAAACACGGCCTTACTTTCTTAAGAGCTTTAATCATTTGAATGTTTATGCCTTCAACTTGAAACATTGGCTGTCTGTCCTCGCACCATTTCTGATGACTTAAATTTTACCGTTGCTTTCAAACCCAATAGTCAGAAGAGATAGGGAAATGGCCAATCATTGGTGGGGTAGCAATGTAATATCAAAGAATTCGTACCATTCATTAGGGACGATAATGAACTTTAGAACCATAGTGATATAGAATGTCCTTTGGGGGTTGAGTTAAAAAAACTGAAAACATAATCAATTCTATTCTTAAATTGGTACTTTCCTATAGACCACCAAACCTCAAGTGTTGACTATTTTACCGTATAGAAGATCGCCTATTGGTCTTGCTGTTAAGATTCCGGGAATTTCGGATATTATTGTAACTTGGGACTTTAATCTAAATATCCTTAAACATTCAACATCACAAAAAAAATTTACAAATCTTTGTCAAACAATTTAGCATTACTCAGCTTATTGACGAGCCTACACATTTTACTGAAACGTCATCATCTGTTATTGATCTTCTTTTTTACAAACAGAAATGAGGCAATTGTTCTTTCTGGTGTTGCGATTCATTTCTGTCAACACAGGAGCTTCGCTTCCATTGCCCAATATTTTGCAATTTTCAAATTTCATAAACCCTTGCCAAAGAAGTATCAAACGCCATATATGGAGATACAAATGACGGTGACTATGATGGTTTCCGTCAAAGTTATCGGTGTTTGATTGGAACTCGATAAAAAAATGAAAATGTTGATGAATTTTACTTCTAATTTGACAAAAATGTTATATTGAATTTCGGGAAAAAGTATATTCCTAACAAATGTGTTACTATAAACGATTCATGATAAACCCGGATAACAAATGATATCCAAACATAAAAATTCGTCAAAGAAGAAGAGCCTAAAGAAAAAGCAAAACTTACTAACACTACTGTTCATTGGAAATGAATTCCGTAGGTTAAGAAACCAAGTTGTTTCTTCTATAAAACAGGCAAAAGATCAATTTATAGATTCTCTTTCAAACAAATTAAAAAATTTGCTCTTTCATTCTAAAGATTGGTGGAAAATATTACGAGGTTTTATTTCTGATAAAAAGTCTGTTGAATTCCCCCTTTAGTGATGATGTTTTAAATGAACTTGTCTATGATGACAGAAAAAAAATCAAATATTAATTATATACTTATTTACAAGACAATCATTAATTACTGCTCTGACAAAGAAGTCCCTATCTTATCATCTACTTCAGCTAATCCTCAATCATTGGAGTCAATTACAATTTCCACCCTGAATTGAAGGTGCAATTAAATGTCTAAAAATTGGGAAAAGCTTCAGGACCTGATGGTGTTGATAACAGACTTCTAAAGGAGTCCGTTGAAACACGTAAAATTACCTCTTGTGAATTATTTAATTCGAGTTTACAAAATTGTTATGTTCCAATCATCTTGGAAAATTGCTAATGTATGTGCAGTTTATAAAAAAGGAGATCGTTCACTTGTGTCAAATTACAGGCATGTATCCCTTGTTATCAACAATAAAAGGTTTTTGAACGAATCGTATTTAAGCAATGTATTTAATTTCCTTAATCGTTCAAAGTTTTTTACTCCATTTCAATCGGGTTTTATTCCAGGCGATTCTACAGTAAATCAGCTTGTCTTTTTGTATGATACTTTTACTAAAAGCTTTAGATGAAGCCTTGAAGTAAGAGTTGTATTTTTGATATAAGTAAAGCTTTTTGATAAGGTGTGGCATAAGGGGCTTCTTTCTAAAACTTCATCCTGCAGGAATAAAGAGGAAATCTTTTTAATTTGGTTTTTCTAGTTTTACCTCACTGATAGACAGCAGCGTGTGGTTTTACCTGGAAGTACTTCAGATCTTACCAATATAGAGGCTGGAGTCCTCAGGGATCTATCTTAGGACCACTCTTGTTCCTTATCTTTATAAATGATATTGTTACAGATATAAACTCAAAAATTAATCTTTTTGCAGATGATACAAGTTTGTATATGATTGTTAAGTCTCCAGTAGAAAACAGCAACTCAAATGCAATTAGATTATTGAAAAAAATATCAAACTGGGCTAACAATTGGCTCGTGCAATTCAATCCTAATAAATCATCTGAGTCAATGGTAATTTCTAAAAAGATGAATAAACCACACCATCCTCCATTGTCTATGTCTAATGTAAGCATCCCTGTGGTTGAATCTCACAAACATCTGGGCTGTTTTCTTTCAGAAGATGCTTCCTGGGCATGAACATATTTCTTACATCCAAAACAAGGCTTGGTCACGAAATAAATGTTTATGAGACGTCTTAAGTATTTGCTTGATCGTAGATCATTGGAGGTTATATATTTTGCTTTTATTCGACCAGTTTTAGAATATTCTGATGTAGTTTGGGACAACTGTTCAAACTATGAAAAGGAAAAGAACTCGAAAAGATACAGCATGATGCTGCAAGAAATTGTAAGTGGATGCACTAAACTTGTTTCCATATCGGAGCTCTATCACGAAATATGCTGGGGAAAGTCTTGCTGAGCGCCGTCGTAAACATAAATTAATTTTTATTCTTTAAGATGGTAAATGGGATTTCTCCCTGAATTTCTGTGTAATCTTGTTCCTAATACAGTAAGGTGAAACAAGTCAGTATAATCTTTGTTACTCAACAAATCTCCAAATTATACCTACAATGAACTTTCTCTATACGCTAATTCTTTTGTTCCTTCAACATTAAAAGAATGGAATGAGTTACCACTCAATGTAAGAAATGCAAACTCATTAAACAAACTTTAAGTCTCTCCTAAATCAAGGAAGTAGCAAAAAGCAATTCTTTATTCTTATTACGGTGACAGGAAATATCAAATACTTCACACGCGACTCCGGAGAAATTGCAGCTCTCTCAATCAACATTTATTTTTAAAGAATATTGTTCAATCGCCCCTTTGTCAGTGTTGGTGAAATTGAGTCAAACCTAACACTATTTTTATGAATGTCAAAGATTTGATAACATATGACGTATTCTGTTTAATACAGTATCAAATATTATAGCTCCTTCATTAGAGATCATCTTGTTCGGAAATGGAATCCAAATCAATTGAAGCAAAATGAGATTATATTTTCTGCAGTTTCATAAATATATATCAAACTAAGTAAAGAAGGTTCGAAACATGATTTAGTGAAACATCTTGTACTCATTATCACAGTCGTTTTTTTTTACCATTAAAATTTGTATTCTCCAGAAACAGCCAAAGCAAGTCAGTTCTTAATGTGCTAGGAAAAACGTTATAATTACAACTAATTCCCCCAATTTATTAATATATGTCTGAATATGTATGTATCCTTAAGGTTTTTTTTTCTCTAACATATGTATATCTAATATATGTATATGAATTCATACACATTGTCTCAGTAGATTGATGCCATCACTTTGTTGTTAATTCAAAATAGAGTCGGAGAAGAACTATATAAGATTTTATATCTTTCGTTCTAATCCATTTCATCATTGTATATATTGAATGATTATACAGTATGTACTGTGTATGATTATGAATAAAATATGTTTAAACTAAAAGTTCTATAATTTTTCTTGATAAGTTTAAACGTGCTTATCTGTGCATTTATCACTTACATGTATTTATGCTATAGAGCTATAGGATTTTCCTTCACTTTTTTATGTATATACTTTATTATTCAGGTCGTTTCGATTAGGAAAACCAGATTGCAAATTGCTAACTTTCTTGTACATGTAAAGAAGCAAGTGTATGGTGAAACTGTTATGTACATTTAACACAAAAATGCATACATAATTGTTACCATTTTACAGTGATTACGGAAAGAGTTTCTAAAAAAGCTTTTTAAGCTTCCTACTCAATTCGTACTATTTATTATTTGTCAATTATCATGTAAATGTAATGTTTATAAATAAAAAATTGTTTAAACTAAAAAAAGATCACTATTGAAGATCTAGTGTTTGTAGATAGCTTTCGTTGCTGAATTTTCTCATTTAGAGCACGCAGTTTCAATTATCATTTCCATTAATTAATTATTTAATTAATTAACTTCAAAAACGTCAAGAGTATTGCTATAAAAACAAAAAACGACAGTATTACCTTTTCAAATCCCAAAACACAATGCCAAAGCCCGTTTAAACAAGATTATAAAATTTTAATAAGTAAATAAAATTACAGAAAAGCTAATGACAGTCTTTTTTGTTTTCATCCGGGGAAAAAATGATAGGGTTTCAATAAAAAAATTATTTTTCAAAAAATTTTTAAATTTTAAAAAAAACAACAAAAACCCCTTTTTTTCTAAAAGAAAAATGTCAAAAAATGAATTGGAATTTTAATTAAAAAAATGTCAAAATTTTTAATTAAATTGGGGCATGCTTTAAAAGATAAAAATACGTTATTTTTATTTAAGACACATTTGGTTAATAAATTAAGTGTTTTTATATCTGTTGTAAGTCGAAATATATTCATTGTAAAAGTTTTAATATATATGTTTTTCTAATAACAACAAAAATAACATCTATTCAGCATAAAGCAATATCTAACATCACTTCTAGCCTACATTTTAACATTTGTAGTAGTTACAAATAAAATAACAAACACGCCAGTTTCTTAAACCAAAAGAAAAAGTCACCATATTAAAAACAAAAAGTCAGTAATTTAAGAAGAGACCCAGCCGTTAAATTTGGAATTACTGATAATATATAACTTACAAAATGTATAAAATAAAGAGAAGTAAAATGATTGAAGTAAAACATAATTTCAAGACAAGCTAGGGGAAAGCTGATAATTAATTAATCAAGTTCTTCTCTAACTTTAATTGCAAAGTATATATCTTTAGTGTAAGTAGAATTAAGTTTTGGATATTCATCTGATATTGACTTTAAATTCTAAAATGTCGTGATGTGTAGTATAAATAATGTATCAGTATTTAAATGCTAAATTCTTGAATGCAAGTATGAGAATATTATGATGTAAAATTGATATTATTACGGAACAGCTTTTTTTAAATCTCAAAGTAAATTATATAGAATTGTAATGTTCCAATTGTTTTAAACTGCATGGCACCAAAACATATATTCGTGATATGAACGAAAAATAAAACATTTAGCAAATTTCTTCTCTCTCAAATACTTGCTAGCTATTTCCGAGGAATCTCAGAACTTGTTCGTACCAGACAATTTTTTACATTTGGAAATTATTTATTTTGCTTTATTTACTTTATGAAAGAAGCCAGTCTCTATGTGTATCCAAGCCACAACTGGAAGATATATTTCTCTGTCAAAAATAAATAACCATGCTGTTCATCAGCATTTATGTCTTTGTTAAGAAGTATTTGTAATGAAATGACAGAGAATAGGCTAATTAAAAACATTTTATATCATGTAAATTTACTAACCAGTTACTCTTATTTTGAGATATCATTGATACTATGTTGTGATCAAAATATGATACTTACACTATGTTGTGATAAATATATTATACTAATACTCTGTTGTGATCAATAATGACACTTACACTCTGCTCTGATCAATACATGATATTTACACTATGTTGTGATCAATGCATGATGTTTACACTCTGTTGTGATCAATACATGATATTTACACGCTGTTGTGATCAATACATAATATTGGCACTCTGTTATGATCAATACATGATACTTACATTCTGTTGTGATCAATATATCAAATTTACACTTTGTTGTGATCAATATATGATACTTACACTCTTTTGTGATCAATGAATAATATTTACATTCTGTTGTGATCAATATATGATTCTTACATTCTGTTGTGATCAAAACATGATACTAACACTCTGTTGTGATCAATACATCAAATTTACACTTTGTTGTGATCAATATATGATACTTACACTCTTTTGTGATCAATGCATAATATTTACATTCTGTTGTGATCAATATATGATACTTACATTCTGTTGTAATCAAAACATAGTATTTACCCTCTGTTTTGATCAATAAATGATTCTAACACTCTTTTGTGACCAATACACGATACTTACACTCTGTTGTGATCAATACATGATACTAACACTATATTGTGATCAATACTCTTTATACTAGCAAATCAAACTTGGTATGTATTATTGAGATAAATTACATGACTAATTGGTTTATATTCAAAAGCATTACTATTAAGTTATAAATGTCCAACTATGCCACGCTGTCGATATAATTTCATTTCACACTTGAATTATAAATTGAGGAAAATATTTAAGTATATTGTTAAAAACCTTACCATAAATAGTCATTTGCTAACAATTGAAATAACGTGCTTTGTTTAGAAAGCAATAAAGAAGCTGTCTTTATGTAATGGAATTTCAAATCTTGTTTTTTAAACAATATGTTAGGCTTAAGTTGAGACAATGCGTGCCTAAGATACTTATCTTTGCGTCTTGGCTGTATGTGATAGATGAAATTCTGGTGTAATTTAATTTATTTGACAAGGTTAGTTAGATCAACTTAAACCAGTCTCAATCTTGACAACAATGTATTAGTTTCCCTAGACGTGAAATAAGATTTAAGTTTGTTTCATTTAAATTGATTTAATCAAGGAAAAGAATTTTGCTAAGAAAATGTAGATTTATCTGTATTGATTAACAAGGCAATGAAAGCAATGAATAGCTTTGATGATATTGGGTGGTCAAAGTGGTAAAATGTGGTATTAATAATGTTAGTGCTAACTCGAGCATTGATACACATACTTTCAAACTTCAAATAAGAAATTATTTTCGAGCAATTAATGAAGTCTTCTTTTTATTTTCAAACATTCAGGCATTTCAATTTTCTAATTTATATGTTTTTAATGATTTAGTGGGATTAATTATATTTAAAATGACCAAACAGTCTCTATTTGCAAAGCTTAAACATACTTCGTTACAATTTTAAAATACAACAGGTATGAAAAGAAACCTTCTCGAATATGAATTATACGACAATTTCCCGATTCCGATCTTAATCAATCAGTTGGTATTTGCCCTTTAAATGAAATGATTTCCATTTGCATTCCGAATACACAACAGTAATATTATAACGCCGATAACAGGAACGACATAGCTGTCAGTCAGATCTTGTCTGTATAAAATTATCTATTAAAGCATCAAATAAATGTCGGGGAGTAGGATCACAGTACATAGAAATATATTGGATTCTTTTTGCAGTGTTGTATTTCTCTAACGATAAAATGTTTGTACTAGATATTGTATTTAATTTTCTACATATGACGTCAATGCTGTGATATCCCCCTCACCGATTTACTGTTAAAAGATTGATTCAATATTGTTGTTTTATCGTTTTAGCTTCAGTGTTATCGCCTCAATAGTTTAGGGCCTTTGTATATTGCGTTTCAGAAGCATGGACCTTAATTGGTTTCTGTTCTGTTGTGGCTGGAGTGTGCCAGGGCCTGCGTCCTGTTGATCTATTTATTTTTGTTCCTTTCTGCCTTTTCCCATAAATGTTTGTTACATCAGTACCAAAAAGTATTTACCTATAATTTAACTAGAATTATAAATAACTTACATCCCTACATCCGTGATATGTAATAGAAAGGGCATCCAAAAAGGTTTTTTAGGTTTAAATCGGGTAAGAGTGAGGGGAGAGAGCTATCCGGAACATTTGAAATTATAACATAAAAACACCTTTGCCTTAAATTTTTTTATAATTTCATACTATTTTTTTCCCAGGAAAAGGACTAATTTTATTTATCATTAAATAAAATTTTGCTTTTTTTTTTAACGTCGCCTTTTCCTTTTTATTTTTTTATAAATTTTTTGACACCGCACATTTTTTTTGCAAACAATACAAACTGAATGTAAATCATGAAACTCAAATATTAAAAAAAGAAACATTCGTTATTTTAAAAAATAATGCTCTTTTAATGACCAACCCTGCATGCAATATATATACAATACAATTAAAACTTTTATGGAAATGGTGGAATGTCATTTTAATAATAATGAAAACATTTAATAGTTATTGACAGTTTGATTGACAGTATAATACAAGCGCTTAAATGAACTAATAAACAACACAAAAAAGACAAATGTATATGATATGATAAACAAGATCAACAAGGAAAGGCGGCGTTCAATGAACGCAACCCCCATATGACCCAGCAACAAGAACCAATATTCAGAGATATTCTAAGTAATAATGTCTTTTCTTGAAGATAGCAATGTTTGCGACGCCCTGATAATGTGTGCGTTGAAAAGTAAAATGTGATTTGAATTAAACTATTTTGTACTGTTTATACAATATATTGAAAAAGACACATAACATATATAATTCTGAAATTTTTTTTAAATGGACTGGTAAGTAAGCTAATAAGACAAGTAAATGACTTCTGCTCTTTAAAGATACGAGACACATTTGTTTCTTGGTAATAGCTGTGAGATTTAATATCAGATTGAAGATTTATCCAATATCCATAACGAAAAGCGTCAGATACTCCTTGAAAAAGTGTTACAAAATTGTACATTAGGCTCCAATAACTCACCCAGATTATCAGAAACAACTGGGGAAAAGAGACTCTTAAGAAATTACCATTCATTTTAATAAGTTAGACCTTATTTTTCACTGCGGAGCAGAAAAAGTAAAAATCTCTACTTTCTTTGCATAATTTAAAATTTGTCTTGATAAACTGCTTATCAGACATAAGCCTTTCTTTTACAAGTTGCAAAATGTAACATAAGTTTAAGAGTTATATCAATAAAGTTATGCACAGTATCATTTATTCGATTATCTAAATTCGTCAGATTTATTTAATATTGGAAGAACAAAATGCATTCTTATCAAGCCAGGAAGTTTTTATATAATATATTTTTTGATGTTCTTGCATAGAGCTCTGGATGAGAGTCAACACATAAGTATTATCTGAAAACAGCAAAAAAAATAATAAAGCAAGCAAACAAAAAAGAAAAAGAGAACAGAAAAAAAACACAACAGAAAAATATTTAATAAATGTAAGCAGTTTATTTTATCGGAGTCGACCTCTGGCATTTTATTTTGAACGTTGTTTATATTTCTATACGCGTTTTAAATCTTAAATGCAAGAAATCTTTACTTAATCGAAAACAAAATCATCAAGTAATATTTACTTTTCCCCGGCAGCGTGTCTTAATATCCTTTCAGAGTAACAACAGGAAATAAGAAAGGCTGCTACTGCATACAAATATTGCAGTCTCGTGATACAAAATGCTTCAAGAAATTGAATTATCACAAAAAAACTGACATTTCGTTAATTTCGCAGAAAAAAACATTATAGTTATGTAAGTGGTAAGTGTCATTTCTGATTGAAAATTTGAAGCTGTATTACACAACTTAAATTTAAATTGCATTTGCTATTGTTAAATCAACAGAACCTTTAATTTCACCAGTCATTAAGTTTTCGCTTCAGCCAAATAAACATTTTTGTCATGCAATATACTCGTAATTACGAATTACAAATTAATTACAGTTTTTGGTCGATAAACCCTCAAATAAAGGTAAACTGATGAAAACATTGTTTTTTTCAAACATTTTGATAAAAGATCGAATATGACAAAGTTTTCAGATTGTTAATATGTATAACATCTGAAAATCATGATATTGAAATTAACAAACATTGTAAAACGGTTGCACAATATTCGTGCAGACAAATCCAATTATTTGTAAGTCTAACTTAATTGTCTTGCCATTGAATTTAACATAACCTTATGAACGTATTAATTATTTGCTATAAATTTGATAATGAACGCAATGGATTGAAATTTAACAAATATATTCAGACATGTGCTACTAAAACGCCAAAAAGCCGTGTCATGTGTCCGACGGTTAAAATATAGTTTAAAATCATGTGTTATGGTGAAATGTCCGTTCTTATAACTACTTAACAGAAATAAACGTCAGCATTTGAATACGTCATAAACTTAAAGAAAAGTTGAGGGACCCAAAATTAATGGCAACTGGTAAAAAAATTCATTTATAATATATCTACTAAAAGAATTTGTACGTAATTTAGTTTTACCAATTTAATACACAAATTGTATATTTAGATCGTAATAGAATATCACTAAAATAATGATTAATTTCAGAGGAGCTGAATCGTTTGATAACTTTACCTTGAACCATTTCTGAATGGTCATATGGCACATTCGGCAATAACATTTGCCTGAAACGTTCAGAATCTTCTTAACCCTTTCCCTCATTAGTATATTGTGAAAAATGGCCGTTTTCATTGATAAGCCTCCTGTAACAAGTTCAAACTGCTATGAAACTATGAAAAATGCTTCATTACTAATTAAACTTAGCACAAATGTTGACTGGACCATTGCCTTTATAACGACATGCTCAGTCTTAAATTTCCTGTTACCATTGCAACGAGAGGACATCTCAAAATTGCCAAAAATCACTATTTTGAGTTGATTTTTTCCATCAAAATTGATTTCCAAGTGCTGCAAATTCTCAATGGATTGAGATAGAGTCAAAGGCTGTTCAGCGTTGGTTACACATTACATTATGATCAACCTGGGGTCATTTTTGGCCTCTCACAAGTTCAAACTTTTCTTGGCGATGAGGGGGACTGTCGCCCCTCTTCACATCCCCCAAACAGAAGGGGACACATCCCCCTTCTGACAACCCCCTGATGTACCTTTATGATAGGGGCGGCGCCGAAAAAGTAATCATTTCTTTTAAAAACTTCACACTTTCTATGGAGATTGATCATGACCAGTTAAAGTTTTTGGGGTCTTTTTGGTCACTAGATTAAAGGTCAAGGTCACAATGACCCTGATTGTCTTTGAAATACTTGGCTTTAAATTTGAAAATGGTTGGTGCCCGGGAAAAAAAGTCAATGTTTTTCCATGGATTTCCATGGAGAACAAGAGGCTGGAGAATTTTAACAAAATTATTTTCCAGCCTTTTCCAGGCTGAGGCTGGAAAAAAAATAGCCTGGAAAAAAGCAGGGAAAAAATGGATTGTTTTTCATGCTACTTGGATTATTTTCCATGTTTACCATGGAAAAGCATGGACTTTATTTTACGTTTCCCATGCACATGGAGTATTGGAACAAAAGTATGGACTTTTTTCAGGGTATTCAATGTGTCTGCCAACCCTTGAAATTGGACTTTTCTCTACGGTAAATAGTCCAGCTTTTTCTTTAGTTGAATAGTAGTTATTTGGTTTGGTAGTAAGAAAAAGATCCCATCTACTCATAAAGTCATTTTTAACAGAATACCTTTCAGGGCTGTAACAAAGAAATAAAAAAAAATAAAAATTAGCAGAAACAAAACACATAAAAACATCCATGTGGACACTGACAACCTGCCTATGACAATACTTAATTTTTCCCCTAAAGAATTCAAGCTATAAACGATAAATATATCGTTTATATAAAATAAATAGTGAATACTGATCAGTGCCATGAATCTCAAAACACAAAATTAACACAAGGCCTTTAACAACAGAAATAAGGTTACTGACGGCGCCTGTATTTTGTTTACGGCGATAATTTATTGGGCAGATTTCGGTTCATTTTCTATATGCATTAAATGTGTGCATACTTGCAACGGACAAGAGACGATTGAAGCAATTTGTGCCTAGTCGTTATTTGTTTTTGCCGTGGAAGAACACCGTTTTCAATGCTGCATTAACAGCCATGGTATGTGGGGCTTCCAGTTACTAATCACTGTGACACTAAACTTCTTTTTTGCATGCCCTGGTTCTTCTAGAAAATCAATTTCTTTTGCCTGTAGTACAAATATAAATTATAAATATTTCAGCTCACATCCCCTTCTCTTCACACTTTATAAAATAACTCAGAAATAAAAACAACAATAACTCAGGTCAAATTGAGGATAAAATAAACATGTCTGTTTACATAGTTGAAAATGAATGTTAAATATTAATAAAATTACAACTAAATTATACCAAATGCACTACTTTCATCAACAGTAAAACTATATGAAGTATTACACAAATGTTTGTAAACAATTTTGATTTTCATGACTAATATACTTAACTTACCTTTTGCTAGTGATGGAATATTGTTTTCATTTGCATGATATCCTCTAATGATATTTACCATGTATGAAAATTGAATACAGACAATACATTTTATGAAAAGAAAAAAAATATA
The DNA here is from genome assembly GCF_026571515.1 of Ruditapes philippinarum. Taxonomy (NCBI): domain Eukaryota; kingdom Metazoa; phylum Mollusca; class Bivalvia; order Venerida; family Veneridae; genus Ruditapes; species Ruditapes philippinarum. Next base: position 48,215 of record NW_026866109.1, on the reverse strand, counting down.
ATAGTATATAATCATTTTCTTAACTTATATGTTCTTATGTTTATAAAAGATTTTTTCTTTCTAAATTGCTTAAAACAATTTAACAAGTCTAAAAGAAAGTTCATTGCACCTAAAACTGGATATCTTAGAACAAGTAATAAGAAAGTTATAAGAAAGAAAACAAACAAATAAAATGTTGTTCGTAAGAACTGTTCACGTCTTTACATAAATATACAATAAAATAACAATTGTTTAATTTAAAAAGTACAGGTAACAAATTGAGAAATTTCAAAGCAAGCAACAGGCATCTCAAACCTTAATCAGTAAGCCCATCGAAGTGCAAATCGTCTTTGGAACAAATCGTTATATTTCCGAGATTATTATGAACTTGATATTATACTGTTGAATGATAATAATTTTTGCAAACACGGAAATGAATTAATAAAGATACATAAAATTTACCGAATACCAATAATCATCCAGCGTTTCTGCATTTGTAAGTACATTTTAATTTAAGTTTTTCTCATTAGGTTGTTTGGCATTTTACTCCAGAAAGGGCAAAAACTGGCGGGGGAAGTCGGGGGCACAGGTCAAAAAAAGGTCCCTAATTGGGGACAATTTGGTTTTATTTTCAAAACGCGAATTTCAAAATAATTAAAAAGAGAAAAAAATTTAAAGTATGCAATCAATATGTAAAAATTAAAAAAGATATTATTATTTTACGTTTTTTTTAAGTAAAAGGGAAAATTTTAGAAAGTATTATGCGCCTTGGGGGCTTTAAAAGGGATATTTATCGGGATATGTTTAAATTTACAGCTTTAAAACCTTAAACAAATTATCTTTTGAAATGAAGATGATTAATTTGTTTATTTAAAGGGGCGGGGTAAGAGCCAGAAAAAACGTGGGAAAATTTTTTGACAACATCCATAATTTTCCGCTTTAAATTTTTTTTCACGGGGGGGAAAGGGCCAAAAATCCAACCAAATGTTTTACAAAATATGTGATACTGAAGAGAATAGTTTTAAAATAGTCTCACCCCGGTACGAAATTAGATCCAATCCGCTAGAAAATAGTTCTCTGAAATTTTGAAGTGCCCTATTTCAAGTCATTTTTGATGTGACTGGTTACATTTTAAGTGTATTTATTGTAACAGTGTACATTAAGTGTCATTTCTGATAACTTCAACAGTTGTATTTTGTGTATTCCGCAGGATCTCATTTCTTGGTGGAATGATTCGAGAAGTACTACACGCCAGCATACATGACATTTGATAATTTGACAGTGACTTAACAAATTAAGAAATATTGTGAAATCTAGATGACAAACATAGGACATTTTGGGCTTCGACTGACTTGTCTAGTGTTGATGTTTAAAGCTATGAGATACATAATTCTGTTCAGTTTAATGCAATTCCAGAATTAAGCCTAAAATGTGACAGATTTACTATAGAATAAATAAGGCGAAATTAAATGGATAGTGTTTCATTGTACATAACTTCATGTAGATTTATTAAAATAATAATAATGTATTCAACCATCAATTAATTTACTTTTTTTAGCATAGCATTTTTTTCTGAGATACCTTTTTATAACTACAATGACACGTTAAGAGTGTCAAAACTCAAATTATTTACAGTAACTAGCATTAAAATAAATGGTGATTTTATATTATATTTGTAATGTACAATATTGAGCTGAATATATAAAGCCAGATTTCTTATTGTTATTTTAAAGTGGTTTTTTTCCAGCATACTTTAACACGTTTCCGACATTTCTAGTCTTCTACCACAACAGTCCAGCCAATTTATAGCCTATTCCTGCCATTAGTGTTGACATTGGTTAATACTTTTGTTAAGGTCCATTTTCTCAGAAAATATATATGCTATTTCATTTCAAACTTGGTATTACTGTTTATTATCTTAAAAAGGATACCATTTCAAAAGAGCAGATAGTCCTAATATTATGTTATAACTAAAAAAGTTTTCACTTCAAACTTGTAGACAATCAAAGACAATCAACGGCAGGTAAGTTTGCTTAGCATATTTGCGAAATGATATTCCTTTTCTATCTTGATTTAATTGAACCATATTATACAGCAATGAGAAAAGTGAAACCTTCTGTCCTCTGACAAGTCTTATTACAAATATAAACATAATTTAAAAGCATGCAAAATAACCTAGTCCATATGTTTTTCAAAACCATGACTTTGTGTATCAAGATATATGTAGATCTTACTTTTTTTATTCTTGAAATCATAAACCTTTAATACAGAAATAATGTCGTTGCCTTTATAAAAGAGTTTTTGTAGACATTAAATATTTAATAATATAGTGTACCTTGAAATCGTAATCCTCAAATTGTCTCACAGGTTACAAATGTAAATATTTTGCTGTTGATATTGTTTACGTGGAATTTGATCTGTTTTAACTTCCTGATAACATTGTAAAGTTACAATTTTTAATCTAATAAAGTGGCTTATTTGTGAGAAACTATTAGATTTTAGTGTTGTATTTTTCAATCGGTATTTTTACTTTTCAGAATATAGATAAAGTCCTGATTTTTTGAAATTTAAAGCTTATCTTTCCAATCCTGCTAAAAATTTAAGTTATCTCCCCTATTTTATCGGTGTGTAAATGTTTAAACTTTATTTTGACTTAGTTGTAGGACGATCATAAACTGTATTGATATAGAGGATATTGTTTGTTTGTGTGTAAGATGAAATTTTATTTCATTGAGTGAGCTTTAAACATAGTATTCTCACGAGTGGCGTAGTAAACGAATACTGTTTTTAAAGTTCACGAGATGAAATAAAATTTCATCTTACACACAAATAAACAAATATCCTCTATAACAAATTTTCTTTTTATCTTATGCTTAAAACAAGTTAAAACGAAATTTCCTTGATTTTAACTTTAATACTAAAATCTTTTTTCCCAACTGGTAGCCTCTATTATGTACATGTATTGGTCGAATTTCTCATAAAATACAAGAAGTCTTGGGCTGAAAAATAAGTTCGATAATCAACGTTAAATGGTAGTGATATTCATTTTATTAAACAATAAGAATGATTGCTTGTTTTAATAGTAAAAATCAAACAACTTTAGTAGGAGAAAAAGTCCAGCCATTCATTCATATTTCTGTTACTTACTGCCAATTTATATTACACCTGGCTCTGTTAAATGTAAACGGCCGCCATTTTTTTAAAGTTGTGTATGTCACGGGAGGAAAATAATTGTGTTTGATTCAGAGGGATATCATTTGGATTCGATAGTCATACACCTATTTAAAAAAAAGAAAAACCTATTTCAGGATTGTAACAGACAATAAATAAGTGTTGACAGATGTGTAAACACTCAAATAGGAAACAGGAAACTTGTATTTGTTGAAAGGCTGTCTTAAGAATGCTGGGTTGTTTACTTATTCTTCGGGCTGATGGCTGTCATTGCTTTTCAAGTTTTCATAAAAAATACGACAGTTATTGCTCGTAGGATACTTAAATATGCCCAAATGTCATCAAAAACAATTTTGCATGTGGAAGGAATGTATTTTTCAGATTGTAAAAATGAAACAAAAAAATTAAGAGATGATATTTGGTGATTGGTAATTTGGATGAATAGAAGTAAGTTTTCTTCTTTTTATTACTTTTGACATTTAAGTTATTCATCAATTTCAGCTTTGCTTTTCTCAGCCTGACATTGTCAAAATTGTCAGCAAAACTAAAATTGAGGTAAACTGTACCACATGGGGAAAATCCTAAAAAAGTAGTTTCGTCATTGAAAAGTGTGAAATTATATTTTGATAATTTTCTCTGTGAAATTATTATATATACATTTAATTTTCACGGATAAATCAATAATCCACTGAAAAGCATAAAATAAAACATGATTTTAAAGTGGTTTTAAATCAGTCAATTACAATATTGATAATGGAATGATTAAGACTTCTCAACTTGTATTTAAATCATTGTTTTCACTTCACATTGTTGTGGTTTTATAATGGATTTTGGTGGAATAATGGGGAAACCTAATGATACTAACATTTGGAAAATGAAGTTTGAGTAATATGTTATCAACTACAATCACTTTTTAGATCACACATAGAGAGACGAAGCTGGCTTATCAGTAATACTTGGTCAGTCTTTAAAGTCATCACTAGAGCTTGTAAAAATCTATGACATGATCTAGAGATGAAAATGCATGAATGGCCAAAGAGTTCACTATATTAAATCACTTGCCACTCACTGCTGTGGGTTCAAATCCTGATATGGACTTTGGAACCTTTCATGTGAGGAAGCTATCCAGCTAACTTACTGAATATCAGTGGTTCTATTCATTTGCTTGTTTGTGTCTGAGAAAATGCAAGGTGGGGCATGTTGGGTTCATTAGTAAACAGGTTGAATGTTAAAGTTATTTTACAGTTGTGAAAAAAAACATTGTTTTATAGCATCAATATGACGAAGCTTAAAATCAGCTATTATTCAGATGATATAATTGAGAGAAATGTTATGCTCCACGACGGGTGAGCATATAGTCGCCGCTTTGTCCGTCTGTCCGTCCGTACAAACCGAGAGGTACTTGTGTGACTTGAAGAACGATAGGTATTGGTGCATTTCCTTTGATCCTATTCCTTCCGTTTCAACTTGTGTGTTTTATAGTCCTTGTGTGACTTAAATGACTGAAAAGGTCAAGGAAAAGGTCACATAAGTACCATTTCGTTAGCCTGTCCGTACGTTCGTCCGTCCGTCCGTCCGTCCCCTTTTCTTGCCTACGACAAGTCTGAAACATGACACTTTGTAGGTAGATAGATCTGATTGAGTAGAAGTGCAAGGAAAATGACTGATGGATCTTTGACTTGCCTAATTTTAGAGTCATTGCCCTTTGTTTATTTTTACACTTTGAACTCTGTCCAGGATATAACTCTGAAACAACAACTGGCAAGTAAATAACAAATCCCTATTGATTTTTGGTCAAAAGGTCAATGTCATATTGACCTTGTAGGTAAAAACTGTTTCCGATTAGTAACTTGACAACCCATCGGCCCTTGGCCCGCAAACTGCATTGGTCTTGGCCAGTAGAAGTACCCTATTAATTTTAGGGTCAGGGGGTCAAATATCAAGGTCGCATTGACATTGTATGTCAAAACATTTTCCTATCAATAAGTTGACAACCTATGGACCCTTGACCTTCAAACCTCACACATACATTGCTCTATGTTAGGACATGATCTCAATGGATTTTTAGGGTCAAGCGGGTCTGAGGTTAAGATCACATTGTCCTTATATGTAAAAACTATTTCTTATCAATATCTCAACAACTCATGGGACCTTCACCTTCAAACTTCACAGATGAATTGGTCTTGGCCAGTACATAAACCCTGTTGATTTAAGGGTCAAAGTCACATGAACCTTGTACGTATAAACGGTTAACGACCAATACCTCAACAACCCAGTGCCGTTGTTAATATTTTTATTAAACTTAAAATCTTTTTGGTATATACAAGGTTAAATATAATATAACAAATTGACTGTCATCAAGCAGGCCTACATGATTCATAATTTTATGCACATATTATTTAGTATAAAATTGATGCACACAACCTTTATGGTCACAATGACCTAGTGACTAGTCATAACAAGTAGAAAACCCCTATTGATTTTTGGTCACTAGGTCAAAGGCCTGTTACAATAACCTGGCCACATGACTAATTGGCTGCCGATAGATGTTTTACAAACATATACTGTTAAACAAAATTTTTATTTACACTTAAATTAGTTACTAAAAGCTAAAACTGTTTACAGTAAGCTACAAGTTCTTTAATATAAACTGTTCTTATTTTAACCAAAAGTATGAAAATCAAAATAAACTAATGAATTAAAGATTTAAACGTGTTGAAAGTTGTTAAAAATGTAATAGCTAAAATATAAAACAAAAACATAAATGATTCTGTGCTGTTAAACTTACAACTGGTACTTTCCATTACCGTCCATGAACAGGCTCAAACAAACCGAGTCTGCAACATTTACAATTTTGTTGTGTTGGACTTTCTTTAGGGATTCTGTTTTTCTCTCTTTTATAGTCACATCCGTGTTCTTTGTGCCGTGTGGCGGCTGTAAAAAGTCTCCCCGTATATTTAATCAATGATGTTATATTTTCAATCATTGAAGATCGTTCAGCACGACATAACTGTTGTGTATACATGTTATGTGGTACTTTAAGTTTCTTTTTTTTTGCCATTTTCAACTTAGATGGTTCTAGTATTCCTACTTGAATACTGTATAATCACCCTTAGGATATGTTGCCTGCTTTTTAAATTTGTCTTTTGACGTCTTATCTGTGATATGCAGGCTTCATAACCTCAGATCCCCTTTCAAAATTCCATTTTATTTAGTTCCGCCCATTGTTTTCTCGTTTAGGGCAAAAACATTCTTTTACTTGACCATACCCCGCTTTTCATGGAATGGCACTACTGTGTCACATTGAAGGTTCCGTGATTACCGCCGTATGAACACATCCGCGGATGTTTCAAAATTCAAAATTTCACCATTTTCGTGTTAAATGTTGAATTCTGCTAAAGCTGGTGCTAGGGGGCGTGGACGGTAAATTGCACTTTCCAGTACCGTCCATGAACAGGCTCAATCAAACCGAGTCTGCAATATTTTCAGTTTTGTTGTGTTGGACTTTCTTTAGGAAATTCTGTTTTTCTCTCTTTTATAACTCTAAACAGTAAAGGTAAACAAAAACAAATGAAAATCTAATAATTTTAAATGAATTTGTTATCTTTAGTCCATTTATCGAATTCATTTAATGATAATTGCATCATTTTGATCGCCATTTCTTTTTATCCCGATATTATCCAGGCGGCAGAATGATCAACAAATTGTGAAATGAGTGCATTTATTGTTTTATTTTGTTATTTAATTTTTCTTTTGTTTCGCTAAAGGTGTTCATTTTCAAACTAAACATTATAATATAATATAATTATTGGACTTAAGTCTCTTCCTCGTGGTCATCAATTTACTGTGTCTACAACTTTTGAACATGAGCCATTGGGTTTAACTTTAATAGATCGTGTAGTAAAATTTCTTTTTGTCCAAGGAATCATACATCCTCTGACACTTTTTTGCCATAGCTGAGCTCCTATCCATTGTTTATCAAATGAGCTGCTGAATACCAGAGGAAGCTCACATCTACATACAGGTGGCACTGTATGTAACAACATTTTTGATTGGTTTGGAAACAGCAAATCAGAAATAACTTAACCAATGCTGTAGCCTATCATTTCTTTACACATCTATTCTAAAATAATATTATGATTTATTGAATAGTTTAACATAAAACAATATTAACATTTTCTGCAAAAGATAATTATAATGACTGTGTATTACAAAATAATTAAAAGAATCAAAATACTACAAAGAAGCTAAACATATTTCTAAACATAATTGTGTAAATGCTAAATCTACAACTATACTTTACTAAGTTTAAAGTCTTGAGTGTGAGTGAAAGAAGAACAATTCTCTATATAATTATTGTATATAGTCAACTTTAAACTAGTGAATGAGATAAAAATGAAATGTCTACAAAACAAAGCATATTAAATATCATTAACATTTAAATAAATTTAAGTTAAGTTCAACCCCTTAATATTTCTTGAATAATATTTATATATATGTTATTCTTCTTGAGTAATATAATGTAATATTATGTATTGATTATATAAGCTGATGTAAATAGAATCAAACTTTACAACATATTCACTTCACTACCACAACAAGAGTCTGATATCATATTACCTTTCATTGAAATATATTAAGGTTGTCCACCTGGGCTCCTTGCCATTGGTTCTTGTTGCTGGGTCATATGGGGGTTGCGTTCATTGAACGCCGCCTTTCCTTGTTGATCTTGTTTTTCATATTTTATAAATGTTGGATGGTACCAAATCTTTCATTAAAATATTTTATTAAAATATTGAGTGTAGATATTGAAATCAGTTTTGTTGTTATATTTTTCTGGTCCTTCGGGATCATTGATGACAGCACTATTAAGTGTTGAGAATTGAGTACCGCTTTGAGAATTGACTTCCGCTCAAGTCGGTGCTAGGGGGCGTGAGGGATGTTGCACTTTACATTATCCCTCATGTACAGACTCAATCAAACCGAGTCTGCAGTTCTCTTGTAATTTTGTTGTGATTAATGCTTCCGAAGGATCACTTTGTTTCCAGATTTTTGTAATGATAAAGTCCTTGTGTGAAATCAAATGAAAGATATAATTTTTGCTTATAAGTATTGAATGTGATAATTGTTTAATTCTATTACACACATAAATGAGAGCAAATTGTTCAGAGTGGGTTTTATTACATGTTTTTATAACATCCCTGTGTCATTTTGTTTTTGTTTTTTCTAGTTTTTCAGCAAACTATTTATCATTATAGAGCACAATGATGTCTCATATCATTCATCCTAACACCATAAGACATTTTATCCTACGCCGACAAAGACAGCGGGGAATATGGCGATAGTCTCCATTAGTCATTCCATCTTTCTGGTGTCCCATATTTTGTTTGGAGCATATTTTGAACATCTTAAAAAGCATTTAAGATATCAACATGAAACTTCACCGGTTCATCAAGAAACATGCAAAACTTAAAACAGATAACTGTGACCTTCATTACTTTTTAGTTTTTTACACTTTGTTATTGGTATTTTACATGCTACTTTTTTCTCCGGACCATAGGTCAAAAAGAACATGTACAAGTTTTGTAGATTATTTAATGAAAATGTTTGGATGATCGTTAAGAACTGTATAAATAATGTTGTATATTCTTTTAGTTTAAGACATTGCCAGTTTATAGATCTGAAGAAAATTTTCATATTCGAAATCACAGCTGTAATAGAGCTTCTTTGTTTTTCCACACCAGCATACAGCCCTTGCTTTCTCCAGATCTTGCAGCACCACCTGTCCTGTAGAACAGTCTCCTGATATTTCTTCTATAACATTTCTCTTCTTTTCACACACAAAAACAGTACCATCATCAGACAGGGACATTCCCGAAGGCCAACTTATACCACTATAACTACCAATCACATCGCCCTGCCAGTTTAAACTTGTCACTGTCTTCATGTCACAGTCAGATATGTAGATAGAACTTCTGTTACATATAACATAATCTGGAGAACTGAAAAAATCTCTTTCATCAATTGTTGTTCGTATTGTGCCATTCATATCAAAGATCTGAAATTGTGTAGGATTAAGAAATGACACAACAAAGTTGTTTTGATAACAGCTTATACCATAACACTTCCCATCAACCTTCATAGTGTGCTTTGTTATGAGTTTGTTTGATGAGATTGATATAAACTGTATTGTCTGTGTGAAAGGAAGTGTGACAGCAAGTTCAGTACTGGCTAATCTTGTGATATCCCATGGTCCAGCATCTAGCTGTAGTTGATCAGACACATATTGACTGCTGATATCCACCATCTTTACAGCATTGTTATTGTAGTCAGTGATGATAAGAAGGTCAGGAGTCAGCAGAGTCATTCCTGTTATACAGCATCTTAATTCATCTTGTGATGTCTTTACACGGATTTCTCCCTTATGTGAAGATTGTCTACACTTTATTTGACATTCTGTATCAAACGATTTCTGTGTCAATGTACCCAGTGACCTCTCTGTCTTAAAGAAATTTAATATTACATCATTTGATTGAAAGTTGTGCTCTTTGATATCAAATGATGACAGTTTTAGTAGTTTTTCCTGCATATTTTTTATTGTTTTCTCTGCAAATAGATAAATATAGAATCCCTAAAGAAAGCCCAACACGGCAAAATTGAAAATGTTGCAGGCTCGGTTTGATTGAGCCTGTTCATGGACGGTACTGTAAAGTGCAAACTACCGTCCACGCCCCCTAGCACCGGCTTAAGCAGAATTCAACATTTAGACGTGAAATAGTAAAATTTTGAATTTAGAAACATCCGCAGATGTATTCATACGGCGGTTATCATAGAACCTTCAATGTGACACTTTCTGGCCATTCCATGAAAAGCGGCGTATGGTCCCCAAGTAATAAAAAGCGTGTGCCCTAAACGAGAAAACAATGGGCGGAACTAAAAAAATGGAATTTTGAAAGGGGATCAGAGGTTATGAAGCCTGCGTATCACAGATAAGACGTCAAAAGACAAATTTAAAAAGCAGGCAACATATCCTAAGGGTGATTCAACATTATTCAAGAAGGAATATTGGAACCACCCAACTAGAAAATGCCGAAAAGTTGAAACTAAAAATACCACAAGCACAACAATAATGTCGTGCTGAACGATCTTCAAGGATCGAAAATATAACATCATTGATTAAATGTACGGGGAGACTTTTTACAGCCGCCACACGGCACAAATAACACGGATGTGATCATAAAATAGATAAATATAGAATCCCTAAAGAAAGCCCAACACGGCAAAATTGAAAATGTTGCAGGCTCGGTTTGATTGAGCCTGTTCATGGACGGTACTGTAAAGTGCAAACTACCGTCCACGCCCCCTAGCACCGGCTTAAGCAGAATTCAACATTTAGAAGTGAAAATGTTTTTTTAATTTTAATTGAGAAACATTCGCAATTGTTTTCATACGGCGGTTATCATAGAACCTTCAATGCGACACTTCCGTGCCATTCCAAGAAAAGCGCGTATGGTCCCCAAGTAATAAAAAGCGTGTGCCCTAAACGAGAAAACAATGGGCGGAACTAAATAAAATGGAATTTTGAAAGGGGATCAGAGGTTATGAAGCCTGCGTATCACAGATAAGACGTCAAAAGACAAATTTAAAAAGCAGGCAACATATCCTAAGGGTGATTCAACATTATTCAAGAAGGAATATTGGAACCACCCAACTAGAAAATGCCGAAAAGTTGAAACTAAAAATACCACAAGCACAACAATAATGTCGTGCTGAACGATCTTCAAGGATCGAAAATATAACATCATTGATTAAATGTACGGGGAGACTTTTTACAGCCGCCACACGGCACAAATAACACGGATGTGATCATAAAATAGATAAATATAGAATCCCTAAAGAAAGCCCAACACGGCAAAATTGAAAATGTTGCAGGCTCGGTTTGATTGAGCCTGTTCATGGACGGTACTGGAAAGTGCAAGTTACCGTCCACGCCCTAGTAACGGCTTAAGCAGAATTCAACATTTAACCATGAACTGGTAAAATTATGAATTCAAAAACATCCGCAGATTTATTCATACGGCGGTTATCATGGAACCTTCAATGTGACACATACGTAAGTTTTTTTTCCCAAGTAATAGAAATCGTGTGCCCTAAACGAGAAAACAATGGGCGGAACTAAAAAAATGGAATTCTGAAAGGGGATCAGAGGTTATGAACCTGCATGTCACAGATAAGACGTCAAAAGACAAAGTTTAAAAGCAGGCAACATATCCCAATTGTGATTCAACATTATTCAAGAAGGAATATTGGAACCACCCAACTAGAAAATGCCGAAAAGTTGAAACTAAAAATACCACAAGCACAACAATAATGTCGTGCTGAACGATCTTCAAGGATCGAAAATATAACATCATTGATTAAATGTACGGGGAGACTTTTTACAGCCGCCACACGGCACAAATAACACGGATGTGATCATAAAATAGATAAATATAGAATCCCTAAAGAAAGCCCAACACGGCAAAATTGAAAATGTTGCAGGCTCGGTTTGATTGAGCCTGTTCATGGACGGTACTGTAAAGTGCAAACTACCGTCCACGCCCCCTAGCACCGGCTTAAGCAGAATTCAACATTTAGAAGTGAAATAGTAAAATTTTGAATTTAGAAACATCCGCAGATGTATTCATACGGCGGTTATCATAGAACCTTCAATGTGACACTTTCGTGCCATTCCATGAAAAGCGGTGTATGGTCCCCAAGTAAAAGAAAGCGTGTGCCCTAAACGAGAAAATATTTGGCGGAACTTAACTAAATAGAACTTTGAAAGGGGATAAGAGGTTATGAAGCCTGCGTATCACAGATAAGACGTCAAAAGACAAATTTAAAAAGCAGGCAACATATCCTAAGGGTGATTCAACATTATTCAAGTAGGAATATTGGAACCACCCAACTAGAAAATGCCGAAAAGTTGAAACTAAAAAATACCACAAGCACAACAATAATGTCGTGCTGAACGATCTTCAAGGATCGAAAATATAACATCATTGATTAAATGTACGGGGAGACTTTTTACAGCCGCCACACGGCACAAATAACACGGATGTGATCATAAAATAGATAAATATAGAATCCCTAAAGAAAGCCCAACACGGCAAAATTGAAAATGTTGCAGGCTCGGTTTGATTGAGCCTGTTCATGGACGGTACTGTAAAGTGCAAACTACCGTCCACGCCCCCTAGCACCGGCTTAAGCAGAATTCAACATTTAGACGTGAAATAGTAAAATTTTGAATTTAGAAACATCCGCAGATGTATTCATACGGCGGTTATCATAGAACCTTCAATGTGACACTTTCTGGCCATTCCATGAAAAGCGGCGTATGGTCCCCAAGTAATAAAAAGCGTGTGCCCTAAACGAGAAAACAATGGGCGGAACTAAAAAAATGGAATTTTGAAAGGGGATCAGAGGTTATGAAGCCTGCGTATCACAGATAAGACGTCAAAAGACAAATTTAAAAAGCAGGCAACATATCCTAAGGGTGATTCAACATTATTCAAGAAGGAATATTGGAACCACCCAACTAGAAAATGCCGAAAAGTTGAAACTAAAAATACCACAAGCACAACAATAATGTCGTGCTGAACGATCTTCAAGGATCGAAAATATAACATCATTGATTAAATTAATTGCAAGTTTTAAATCAATGAAGAGTTTGTCAGCTTGTTTTGTTGTGTTGAGTTGTTTGATTGTGTCTGATGATGTCTTCAGAGATTTGGTAACTTCTTCACATGTTGTTTGTATTGCTTTTATATGTTTGTTGTTATCTTGTTCTATGACTTTAGCTGCATCTTCAGCCTGTCTTTCAAGTTCATCTAGTTTTTGGTTTATTTCTTGCCTGAATTGTTTAATGTTAACTAATGCATTTTTAAGAGAGCTGTTTGATTTGTATACCATGTTCTTGACATCTTTAAATAGCTGTTGAAATTGATCATAAGTGGTATTTACGGTATTCAAGATTACGTGATATTCTTTGCTGTCTATTTTATCACCAGAAATGTCAGGTATATAGTTGACATTGCAGGAAGTAGGTTGATGTTTAAGGGTAACACAAACACTGCAAAGAAATTCTGTATGATCATTGCAGTAGTACTTGATCATTTCTTTTGGATGGCTACCACATAGCAAGGACAAGTCATCCGACAGGCCTGTTTGAATGAATGTTGAGGGTTGCTGCAAAACTTTAGGCATACTTGTTGCATCGAGAAGTGCATGATGTTTAGAAAGCTTATTTATTCTGTGGGCTGATAAGCATGTCTTACAAAGGTGCTCCTTGCAGTCAGTACAGTAACCGTAGGCATGGAGTCTAGTTCCCTCCTCGTCACAAGGCTGGCAGTATATTTGAAGATCTTCATCTGATGCCATTGACGTTGTTAATGACGAAAATTGTTCTGATGCTTTCATTCCTGAGACTGCCATTTTTTACCTAAAATGTAATAGACTAACTCCTGAATTATTCCCCCAGGTAACCCGTAGGTACAAGCAAATTATTACAGTTACAGCTTCGAAAATAAACGCAACATGTACATTGAATAATCTATTGTGACGGGTAATGTACTATGAAGCTATAAAGGTAAAAATTTGTTTGTAACAACGGATTACCTTAGAAACACCCGCATGTGCTGAGTACTGGATAATATCTATACATTTCTATGTATTGCATGTTTTCAAATGCCCTTTAGTGTATAAAAAACTCGATATTCATTGACGATTATCATAATTTATTTGAAACAAAGGTAAAATATGATAAAGAAGATCAACAAGGTAAGGCGGCGTTCAATGAACGCAACCCCCACAAGACCCGGCAACAAGAACCAACGGCAAGGAACCCATGAGGACCCAAAACAAAAACAGGACAGGACACAAGGCAGAAAACGGAAGGCTAATCACTAGAATGATACATAAGAAGAAATACTTTGTAACTGATAAGGAATTCAAAGAAAACAAATTGATGATTGAATAACAGGCCCACAAAGCAAAAGGACACAGGGGCAGGGGACAGGAACTTCGGGGAAGGTGGGGGAGTAACTTAAAGAAATAAAACCAGGGGAAAAGGAAAGTCTAGTTACTTCCTTTTATGATTTACCGCCATTTTCTTTGTGGAGAATTATTTGCTTTCATCAATTTCAATGCAATTTAATTGATTGCTATTTGAGAAATTGCTCCCAAGAATGATTTTTTGAATAATGCATAATTAAGTTTCCGATTCTTATGTGTCTTAAATTTTCTTACAATCTTAGTACAATTTCTCAAGTTTAATTTTCTTTAAATGTTTGGCTCATCTGGAGGAATGTTGCTTTAAGGTTATTGTAACCTAGTGACAATTCATGACCAGGAAATAAACCCAATTGATATTGTGGTCACTAGGTCGTCAACAGTCAAAGGTTAGTCACAATAACCTGGTCACATGACTAATTGACTGGCGTGGGGGAAGGGGGCGAGGTTGACATACATGTTTTACATATCTTGTCATCTTGATAGCACTTGTATTGATAATGGACAGTTCAATAAATGGAAGGTGAACTGGAAGTTCAGTAGGTTATGGACCAATAAAAATCTAGTGCAAACATTACTTTATTAAGGTTAAACTTAAGGTCAGATCCCCTTTCAAAATTCATTTTTATTCAGTTCCCCCAATTGTGTTCTCGTTTAGGGCACACGCATTCTTTTACTTTGGGACCATACGCCGCTTTTCATGGAATGACAATACTGTGTCACATTGAAGGTTCCATGATGACCGCCGTATGAACACATCCGCGGATGTTTCTAAATTCAAAATTCACCATTTTTGTGTTTAAATGTTGAATTCTGCTTAAGCCGGTGCTAGGGTCGTGGACGGTAACTTGCACTTTCCATGTCCATGAACAGGCTAAATCAAACCGAGCCTGCAACATTTTACAATTTTGCCGTGTTGGGCTTTCTTTAGGGATTCTGTTTTTCACTATTTATAACTTTGCACATGATGCTTTAAAGAGTATTTCATACACAATTATAATATTTAGATATGAAGAATGAACAATACTTTATTTTATAATTAAGAATCTACCAATACAAACGTAAGCACAGAATAACAAAATAGTGAAAGGCAGAATCCCTAAATATACAAATATAAAGGGCATGCAAAAAAACCAAGTCAATAAGTGTTTCAATACCATGACATTGTGTATCAAAATATATTTAATTTCCTTAAAAAAAGCATAATAAAGTCATAATGTTGTTGCCTTTGTAAGAAAGTCCTTTTTGTAGGCATTAAGATATTAAATAAGAATATTTTACCTTGAAATATTAGTCCTCAAATTTTCACATCGGTTACAAATGCAAATGGATTGATGGACTTTGATATTGATACTTACGTTCCTGATAACAACACTGATTACATTGTAAATTAACAAGATTAAACCGGAAAGATATCAGTTGTTTATCTACTTGTTTATATATATATAAAATCACTGTTTTAGATATAATATTGCTCAAATATATTACAGTTGCATCGGGTGAAAGAGAGACAGATTTGTTACAACATATTATTGTGCATAATGGTATATAAAAAAGACAAACAAAACCTAATTTTCTATTAGAAACTGTCATAATTGAATTGGTTTGTAATTAAGAAAATGTCAAATTTTGAATTAAAATTGGCGCATGCTTGAGAGATAAGATTCCGTTTTTCTTTTATTTTAGACAGAACTTAAGGCTACTATCAATATAATGTAACATAAAAACGTTGTATTTGTCATGCTGATTCATGTTTTAAAATTGTTCAAGTAATTAAGATAGAAACGAATGTAATTTCTTATTATCAATATTTGATTTACAATTGTCGAAAATTAATAAAGTGCAGACTACGTGACATACTTTACTGAGCCCCATCAATGAAGTTATTTAATATGGCAATAGCAAGATATTTGTATGTGTTTGAAACGGCCGAGGGGTAGAGTCGATGACTTCTAATCCAGTTACCTCTCTGGTGTGGGTTCGATCCCCGGGAGATGCTTTGGTAGTTGGTAGTCTAGTACTGGTGTAACTCTCCAGGAACGATGGTTAGGAAACTACCCGCCTATATGACTGAAATACTGTTTGGGAAAAGGCGTAAAACGAAACAAACAAACAATAAAAATGACATTTTTGTGGGACACCCTTGTAACCGTTTTCGTTTCCTTGCAATTTACTTTATGAATATATCACGTTTTTAATATCTTTTGTAAGTCGAAATGTGTTCATCGTGATATTTGTTTAGTTAGCACATGAACAAAACATTTAATTATTTGCATTATTTTCCTAGCTTAGTTGTTTGACAATAAAGCTTTGATAAATTGAAAAAAAAAATGTACTTTCAATATAACTTGTTTATCGTACAAAAATGACAAAGCAATATTCTGGCATTTCAATATTAGAATTATATGTTTTGTTATAGATATCGAACTTCTTTATGATCTGACGTCGAACGCAATTTATTAGAAACAAATGTATTTGGTATATATACGAAACAGAAAACATTTACCTTTATGAAATATTTAATACATATTTTCTGATTTATTATACGTATGTAAATATGGCAATTCATCTTATCATGTGTTATTGAATGTACAACGGGGATGATGACATAGAGGTAAACAAAACTCCTGCTAAAATTGATATGCATTTAAATATCCTGACAAAATAATTATATATCAAAATTGATGTACCTTGTTTTTATCCGGTCAACAAAAACTTGAACAGGCTCTATTAAATAGAAAGAAATAGAACTCTTAAAGATCGCCAAATATGGCAAAATCTGGGTTTGATTGAGCCTGTTTATGGAGGTAGTAGCAAATGCAAGCTACCGTTCACGTCCCTGTATTTTAGGGCTCTTGAGTTATCTAGATTTTCTACATTTTAATCTAACACCATTTTTTGCATCTCTGCTTCATGTAGTATATTTTATTTGACATAAATATAAGGATAAATTGATTAATTGGTGCACCATTCATGGACAGAAGAAAATTAACACTTTCTAAGCTAAATACTTTAAATCGACTTGTCAATCTTCAATCTGGTCAAAACCAATTATTTTAAGAAAGAATTTAAAATATGCAATGACTTAAGCCAACACAAATGTGTGGTCTAAATTTAGTCTCCACTGATGGCATGGTTAGAATTTATTTTCGCCAAAAATACTAAGAATGAAAAAATTGTAAGAAGAACTCGACACAATTAGTTTTAGATTAACGGATTTTTTTAGTATTTTAAAATCAATAACCAATCTTTTACAACAAGCATTAACAATTTAGCAATATCGGTATGAAATATTATAAATTTTAATATTACCTGAACATTTGTCTAGCCGTCAAAGTGTCAAATATTTAATATAGTATTTGACAAGACAATTGTCTACATGATTAATGTCCTGTAATATCCATTTTATATAACATTCTAAACAATTTACTTTGACTTTGATTAAATGTATGAAACAGATTCAAAAATGAACATATCTCTTTATGAAATAAAGATAAATGCGCACGTGATTTAACTGTAATTATTTTGCATGAACATTCATTTGTAAAAATCACGAATAAGGTTGTACATTCATGTATTACGTAGGCATCTACATAGACTCATTTATCGAAACATATATATTTTAATAAACATATAATATTTACACTCTGTTGTGATCAATGTATGAGACTAACATTAAGTTGTGATCTAAAAGTATGCTGGTAGGTAGTAGACAAAAGCTAAAGATTGTTAAAGCATTAAATTTGAAAATTAACGACTCAACTCTTGACAATGTAGAATCACAAAAACTGCTTGGTAATTATGTTGAAAATACACTCAATTGGCACTGTCAGGTAAATGATGTGTGTAAAAAATTGAACTCTAAAGTGAATTTATTTAGGCGTATAAAGTACTTTTTAAATAAGGAATCTCGCATGCTTTTTTTATAATGCATACCTTCTTCCTATTTTTGATTATTGTTGTAATATATGGGGAAAAGAAAAAAAATATTTATGCCAAATATACAAAATACAAACACGACTTTGCAAAATTATTCTAGACCTTCCAATGAGAAACCAATCAGAAAATTTATACAAAAGATTTAAAATATTGCCTTTCAAGAAAAGATGTATTTTTCACACCGGTGTCCAAGTATATAAAGCACTGAATAATATGTCCCCTCAATATATCCGAGACTTACTTACCATATCTAATAATCAAAAGTATAATCTAAGATCGATATCTCACGGAAATTTAATTTCGTCTTACAAACCACGTACTAATTATTTTTATGACACATTCCAATTTAATGCCATGGTTATTTGGAATTCCATACCACTGACTATAAGAAGAAAAACAAAATTGTCAATATTTAAGAATAGTTTCAAGAAATACTTATTTAATCAACTTTAGCACGGTCCGTATGTATTATATATACAAGATACGCTCTTTATATTCATACATGTATTTTTTATTATTATGTTTTCTAATAATGGGTGTCTGTCTTAGTTTCACGTTTTTTGACTGTGTTAATTTTGTTAATTTTGTAAGTTAATTTTACTTTTTAAATTGCAGATTAAAATGATGCACTGATGAAAGTATTATGATTAATGATAAATAAAATGAATTGTATGAATGTTCAGTATATGTGTTAATATATGTTAAAATTGGGATAACCATTTAATCATTTCTTTTACAAGTTATATTTTATTTGATTGATATGTGTTCTTTTGTGTGTGTGTTTTTATTTTTATTTTGTATTTTAGAAGGCCGCATTTTAAATACGATGTTGCAATCTGTATATGTCTTAGTGTGTTACCTTCGGTAAATAAAGTTATTATTATTATCAAAATATGATATTTTCACTCTGTTGTGAGCAATACATAAAACTTACACTCTGTTGTGATTAAAATATAATATTTACACTTTGTTTTGATCAATACATGATATTTACACTCTGTTGTGATCAAAATATGATATTTACATTCTGTTGTGGTCAATACATGATATTTACACTCTCTTGTGATCCAAACTGGATGCTTACATTCTGTTGTGATCAATACTCTTTATACTAGCAAATCAAACTTGTTCTGTATTATTTAAACAAATTGCATGACTAATTGGTTCATATTCAAAAGCATTACTATTAAGTTATAAATGTCCAACTATGCCACGCTGTCGATATCATTGCATTTCACACTTGAATTATAAATTGAGGAAAATAATTAAATATATCGTTAAAATTACATTTATAAGCGTTACTTTCAAGCGTAAATATGTTTATATATGTTGAACGAAATTAAGCCGCCGACAAAATCATCGGGTAGTTTTGAAACTAGTCATGTGACTTGAACAAACCCTGGAAGTTACAATAACAGATATTGCGGATATTGTATGATTGAAACAAACCTAAATCATTCACCCGACGTGTTCTTTAACGTTCAATGTGACAACTAATGTCATATCTTAATGCATGTGGGTCAAGTTAGGGAACCACCATTTTATTCTTCATAGGGGGTAAAGTTGTGTTCCTGTTACTGCTTACTGTATATGTTTTGAGGACATTGACAGATAAATGAAAGAAAAATACAAAACGAGAAAATGACAAATTTGCCTGTGTCTCCCAAAAAGTTACCAAAAATTGTCATTTCCTTACAATTGAAATAACCTGTTTTGTTTAGAAAGCAATTAAGAAGCTGTCTTTATGTAATGGAGTATCAAATCTTGTTTTTTAAACAATATGTTAGGCTTGATTTGAGACAATGCGTGCCTAATATACTTATCTTTGCATCTTGCTGTCTGTGATAGATGAAATTGTGGTGTTATTTAATTTATTTGACAAGGTTAGTTAGATCAGCTTAAAGCAATCCCAATCTTGACAACAATGTATTAGTTTCCCTAGACGTGGAATAATATTTAAGTTTGTTACATTTTAATTGAATTAATCAAGGAAAGATATATTGCTAAGAAATTGTAGATTTATCTGTATTGATTAACAAAGAAATGAAAACAATGAATAGCTTTGATGATATTACCTGGTCAAAATCGTGAAATGTGTTAGTAATAATGTAAATGCTAACTCGAGCATTAAAATACTTTCAAATTTCAGATAAAGAATGCTTTTCGAGCAATTTAGGAAACTTCTATTTATGAAGCATATCTATATCTATTTTCTATATTTTAGTGGGATAAATTTTCGCATGCAATTTATTAAATTTAAAATGACAAAACAGTTTCTATTTGCAAATCTTAAACATACTTCGTTACAACATTTAAATACAAGAGGTACAAAAGAAACATTCTCGGATATGAATTATACGACAATTTCCCGACTGTGATTTTAATCAATCAATCGGTGTTTGCCCTTTAAATGAAATGATTTCCATTTGCAGTCTGAATACACAACAGTAATATTATAACGCCGATAACAGGAACGACACAGCTCTCAGTCAGAACTTGTCTGTGTAAATAATCCATTGGAGCATCAAATAAAAGTCGGGGAGTTAGATCACAGTACATGAAAATATATTGGATTCTTTTTGCAGTGTTGTGTTTCTCTAACGATAAAAATTTGTGATATTGTATTTATTTTTCTACATATGACGTCAATGCTATGATATCTATACCCCCTAACCCATAAAACTGATAAAAGATTGATAAACGTTGACGTTTTATCGTTTTAGTTTCAGTGTTATCGCCTCAGTACTTTGATGGCCTTTGTATATTGCGTTTCAGAAGGATGGGCCATCATTGTTGGCTAAGGTTTGCCAGTGCCTGCGTCCTCTGACTATTGCCTTTGCCTTGATCTATTTTCTTTTGTTCCTTTCTGCCTTTCCCCATAAATGTTTGTTACATCAGTACCAAAAAGCATTTACCAATAATTAAACTGAACTAAAATTATAAATAACAAACATCCGTACATCCGTGATATTTGAGGTTTATTGGGCTGCTTTTTGACTAAAAACTTTCTCAAAGTAGTTCAATATATATGTATAGATTTTTTATATGTTGATGTTCTGAAAGTCGCGAGGAGTGTACAGTTGAATGAAACATAGGCTCTTTACATTATTTTAATGCCAACAAATTGACGACTATTTGAAAACTTGATTATACTATACAAAATATGTTTACTACGTCCTAAGCTGTCGTTTATGTACCTTATTTTGTCACGAATAAAGTAAAATATCCATATTAAATCGGTAGAGAGTGAGGAAGAGAGCTAACCTGGAACATTTGAAATTATATACCGTAACATAAAAACACCATTGCCTTGAATTTATTACTAAAGTTCATACTATTTGTTTCCAGGAAAAAGACTTATTTATTTATCATTGCAAAAAAGTTGTTTTCATTGAACGTCGCCTGTCCTTGTTGATCTTGTTTATCATATTTGACACTTCCAGCATCATTTATTTGCAAACAAAACAAACTCAAATATGCAAAAAACAGATACATTCCTTATTATAAAAACAATATTGACAAACCTTGCACGCAATATATAAATACAATGCAATTAAAACTTTTATGGAAATGTTTGCACGTCATTTTAATTACAATGGTAAATAGTTATTTGAATAACAGCTTAATGGAAGCGCTAAAATGAACTAATAAACAACAAGGAAAAGACAAATGTATATAAGTTCAGATATATTCTAAGTAATAATGTCTTTTGTTGACAATATCAATGTTTGCGAAGCCCTTTTGGTGTACGCGTTGAAAAGTAAAATGAGATTTGAATTGAACTATTTAGTACTGTTTACACAATATATTGAAAAAGATACATTACATATATCAAGAATCATTCTGAAATTATTTTTAAATGGACTGGTAAGTAAGCAAATAAGACAAGTAAATGACTTCTGCTCCTTAAAGATACGAGACACATTTGTTTCTTGGTAATAGCTGTGAGATTTAATATCAGATTGAAGATTTATCCAATATCTATAACGAAAAGCGTCAGATACTCCTTGAAAAATTGTTACAAAATTGTACATTAGGCTCCCATAACTCACCCAGATTATCAGAAACAACTGGGGGGAAAAGAGACTCTTAAAGAAATTACCATTCATTTAAATAAGTCAGAACTTATTTTTCACACCGGAGTAGAAAAAATAAATTCTAGTATTTAAAAATTGTTTTAGTTAACTGCTGTTTGGAGATAAAGTTAAAAAATGTTGCAAAAGGTTTTGATTTTTATCAATAAAGTTATGTACACTTTCATATTATCGAGTTTCTAAAATAGCCCGGGTGTTTGTTAAAGTGTATGTATTTAGTTATCTTTTTGATTTTCTTGCATAAAAAGCCAGCTCCGGATGACAGACAACTTACAAGTATCATCTGAAAACAGGCAAAGAGAAAAAAAAAGAAAAAAAAAAGAAAAAGAAATAACACCACAGAAAATATAAAATTAAAAATTAGCATAATAATTTTTCGGAGTTGACATTTTATATCGAACGATGTTTATATTTCTTTATGCGTTTTACATCTTTAATGCAAGGAATCATTACTTAATCGAAAATAAAATCATCAAGAAATATTTACTTTTCCCCGCAACATTTACAAAGCAGCGTGTCTTAATATCCTTTCAGAGTTACGACAGGAAATAAAAAAAAAGGCTGGTACTGCATACAAATATCGCATTATCGTGATACAAAAAGCTTCAAGAAATTGAATTATTACCAAAAAAATATGCTGACATTTCGTTTATTTTGCAGAAAACATTATAGTTATGTAAGTGGTAAGTGTCATTTCTGATTGAAAATGTGAAGCCTTTTTTATACAACTTAAATTTAAATTGCATTTTGCTATTGTTCAATCAACTTTAATTTCACCAATCATAAAGTTTTCGCTTCAGCCAAATATACATTTTTGTCATGCAATATAGTCGTAAGTGTTTAGCACAATGCAATCAACAAATTAATTTCAATTTTTGTATATCAACCGTCAAATAAAGGTAAACTGATAAAAAAGATTTTTTCCAAACATTTTGGAAAGCTGATCGAAAACGACAAAAGTTTTCAGATTGTTAATATGTATTACATATAAAATCGTGATATTGGAATCACCAAAATTGTAACACTGTTGCACAATATTCGTGCGGGCAAAGTCAAGCTATGTCATGTGTCCGACTGTTAAAATATAGTATAAAATCATATGTTATGCTAAAATGTCGGAATCGTTGGCTAACTTTCCCTTGAACCGTGTCCGCCATATGGCACCATCATCAATAAAATATACGTGAAAAGTTCAGAATCTTGTTAATAGAAACTTAATTAAAATGATTTTACACATGAGACATAAGGCAAATTATGAAATTTGCTAAGGATTTTTTACATGAAACCAAGACATAATCCAGAAAAATGGATTTTATTTGGAAATACAGTAAAGACTGTTTACAGTGACCTTCGATGGGAGAAAAGAAAAAAGGTCATTATAGACAGGGAGTCACTGTGGACAGTCTCTACATAATTCGGATATATGAACATATCATACCAATATTTTGTTGAAAAGCAGGATAGTACCATACTAAGGGTTTAATTATATTTTTATTGATATTAAACATATCAAATATCATTTATAAAAAAAACAAGAGAGTATTAAATTGCATGTATAATTGGTTAAGATTATAAACTACATCATAACATTAGTATTTAAAAGTTACATATTCATTAAAATGTAATTTATATTGATAAATCTGTTTGTAAAAAAAATGTTTTATTTCAATTTTACTAATGAGATGTTACTGTAGAGACATTTAATTTTGTATAATCAGCCTGTTTACTTTACGGAGTTCAATGTATTCTTAAATCATTAGATACAAATCTCCACATAATTTCTGCAGATAAGTGCTCCGAAAAAAATTAACAATCGAGGTTTCAAACATAACCACACCTTTAAGACGTTTGGCATTGTTTATCTTTACTCGCCAAAACACCGCAGCAATTATGTATATGCAGGTGTCTTTAATCATTTTATCGGCGAAAATTGATTGAATCTGTCGCCATTTTGTGTAATTGTCAACAAACAGCCACTATGTATTAGCGTGTCGCCGATTGGTCAATGCAAACTGCCGTAGATACAACATGTACAACGCGCGTTCTGATTCGTCAATCGCTTGAATACGTAATGAGAAAGATATACATAGTGAACTCTTGCCTTGCGGCGTGTATTGAAGTTTGTTGATGTTGACACGCGTTCTTTAATTAGCGGATTAACGGTAATTGGTTGTAATTGAGAGATAAACAAATTATTAACAGACCTAGCGGCGTAAATAAGTATGACGGGAAATTGTAAAAATCGGGCGACTTCAAAATCTCTTTGAAGCAAAGTCGCTGATCCGAAGGCGACTTTTTCGCCAAAGTCGTCACCTAGTTCAAGCCTTGCTCCCCTTGCAAAAGTCGCTGTTCACGGCTCAAATACCGTAACGGGTAACTAAATCATGGTCGTTGTACGGACTAGACAGGGAGTCGCTACATACAGACCATTTATATAGTAAATACTGTTCGGCGCACCTAACTATGGTCACTAAAGACAGAACGTCTCTATATACAGGGGGTCGCTAAGACAGTCTTTACTGTATTCATTTATTTAGCAAAACCTATTTTGCAGTCTCTTTGAAAATCCTTTAGCAAAAAAAATCAACATCTAATAGGAGGCAATGATGTTGTATACAATAGTTGCAATGTCGTGATAGGAAACTTTCTTTTATGACATTCATGGACATTGGATCCATTATTTGAAATAATTAACATGTCGTATATCAACATATTTCACTGGCAGTTACACGTTTAAATAAAACATTTAATCATACCTCGGAGTTATAGTTTGAAAATATTTTTTTTTATTTATAAAAATAGACAATAGAAAAACAGGCTGATTCAATATATCTTTCAGGATAAAACACAACATCAAAATATGCCACTAAAACGTGAAAACAACCCTACAACTGATGATTGAGCAATAGGATTTATTTCAGATTTAATTAATTCATTTACGCGTCAACACAGAAAGTAAAATATACGATAGAAAAACAGCTTGTTTTAACTTAACTTCAGGGTAAAGCACAACATCAAAATCTGCCACTAACACTTGAAAAAAAACAACCCTACAACTGCTGATTGAACAAAAGGATGTATTTCAGATTAAATTCATTCATTTACGCGTCAACAAAGAAAATGATCTGTGGTTTAATTAATTTAGTCAGTTTACACAAGACATCATTCCCTGCTTTTCGTCTGAAAATCACTTAAAACACTTGAGTTAATTAATTTTGTTTTCCTCCTTACTCAGAGTCTATTCGTCATTGTTTTAAGAGCAAGTGCGGATTGAATGAAAACGTTGTAAATCCTTCAATACGCAGACATCAAACATTTGATCAGTTAAAAGTTTTGACTGAGCAAGTGCCACTATGAAATTTATCACATCAATTCTTCAGCAAGAACTTATCACAACCAAATGGAAATCTTCTATTGTATGAAAGTACAACAAAGTGAAGGCTGGAAACAAACG
This sequence comes from Ruditapes philippinarum, assembly GCF_026571515.1. Classification (NCBI taxonomy): domain Eukaryota; kingdom Metazoa; phylum Mollusca; class Bivalvia; order Venerida; family Veneridae; genus Ruditapes; species Ruditapes philippinarum. The sequence continues at coordinate 22,526 of NW_026866109.1, read as the reverse complement.
TTAAAGAACATATAATATGTATAGAAACATGCATTATCAAGCTCAATATGAAAAAAATAATAAAAGAACTGAATAAATATTATTGTTTGATATTAGAATATGGCATTCTACATACGATGCATTAACAGCTTTCAAAATTTCTGCTATTTGATTCAGAATAAATCTACGTAATATATTCCTGAGTAAACGTGTTTTCCTTTATAAACGTTTTTATTAGTTTCAAATATATTTTAGTATAGGATTGTTAAAAAAAGCTTCAAAATCGTTTTTAAGATTGAGGATATTGTAGCCTAAAGAGTGATTTTAAATGAAAAGTAACACGATAACCGTAATTAAGATTGATATCATTTTAGAATTTACTCACCTAAAAACGCAACGCACATGATCCTTCTTTACATGTCATATTCAAGGTCATATCTGTCATTTATTGATTGTTATGATGGTGGAAATGGTGTTATATGAAACGTTAGTTTCAGCTTTTATCTTTATTTTGCTTTCATGTATGCTACATATACATATATTTCCTTGTCAGAGTCTAGATTACTTCTGTTCTCATATTATTAATGCCTCACTTTTCATTGTCTAATGCTTGAAGATAGCCATCGTTGCTGAATAGTCTCACAATAGAACACACAGTTTCAATAATATTTTCCATTAATTAATTATTTAATTAAATAACTTCGAAAACCTGAAGGGTATTGCAATACAACAACGGCAACATTACCTTTATTAAACTCAATTAAACACAATAACAACGACAATGATACAAAATTATAAAATATAATAAGTAAATATATTACAGATGCATAATAGACAGTCTGTTTTCGTTTTCATCTGGTGAATAAAAGATAGGATTGCAATAAAACATTATTGTACAATGAGCTAATTTGAAAAAGACAAACAAAACCTTATTTTCTATTTGAAACTGTCAGAACTGAATTGGATTGTAATTTAGAAAATGTCAAAATTTGAATTAAATTTGGCGCATGATTGAGTGATAAGATTACAATATTATCATTTTTATGTTAGACACATTTTAAGGTATCAATCAATGGAATGAAACATTAAACCGTAATATTTGTCATGCAGATTCATATCTTATAATTGCTAAAGTAATTGAGGTAGACACAAATGTAATGTCTTATTATCAATATTTGATTTATAATTGTTGAAAATTAATGCAGACTACATGACATACTTTACTGAGGCCAATCCATAAAGTTCATAAGTAGCACAATATCAAGAAATTGTATGTTCATGAAATGGCATTTATAATAAAAAAATGCATTTTTGTGGAACACCCATGTAAACGATTTTCTTTTTACCGTCTATAAAATAAACTTTGGTGAATATATTACGTTTTTTAATATCTTTTTTAAGTCGACATATATTCATTGTAAAAATTGTGATATACATGTATGCTTATTTATCACATTTACAAGACATCTCATGATATGCATTATTTTCCTAGCTAATTTATTTGACATAAAACTTTGATAAATTGACAAAATTTGATGTACGTTCACTATGCCTTATGTATACCTTACAATAAACATAAAAGCAATTTTTCGGCATCTCAATATTAGAATTATGTGTTTTGTTATCGATATCGAACTTCTTTATGATCTGATGTCGAATGTAAACGCAATTTATATGAAACAAATGTATTGTGTATATAGCAGAAACAGAAGACATTTACATTAATGAAATATTGAATACATATTTTCTGATTTATTATACGTATGTTAAAAAGGCAATTCATTTAGAATTGTTATACTGTCTCTGTCAGAATATTATATTAAGCTCCTAAGATGAAAAACATAGCTTAATTCTTAACTGTTATTGAATGTACAACTGGGATGATAACATACAAATAAAATTCATGCCAAAAATAATTCCATTTGCATTTAAATATCAAAAAATTAATAAAAACTATATGAAAATTGATGTACCTTGTATTATCAACAAAAACTTGAACAGGCTCAATCAAACAGAGTGAAAAAGGACCCCTTCAGATCGCAAAAAAATGACAAAATTCGAAATATTGAAGCCTCGGTTTGATTGAGTCTATTCATGGAGGTAGTGGTAAATGCAAGCGGTCGTACACGTCCCTGTATTTTAACATTCTTGAGTTATCTAGATTCAAAAACCATTTTTTGCATCTCTGCTTCGTGTAGTATATGTTAGTAGATAAATTTGATTAATTGGAGCACCATTTATGGACAGAAGAAAATTTACACTTCGTGCGTTAAATATCTTAAATCGACTTGTCAATCTATAATCTTGTAAAAACCATTTATTTTTAAGAAGAATGTAAAATAGTCACTGACTTAAGCCAGCGCGGATATGCTGTCCGATTTTAGCCTGTACTGATGGCATAGGTATATTTTATCTAAGAATTAAAGAACTGCAAGAAGAACTCGACATATACAGTTTTTGATTTACGGATATCATTTCAAAATTTTGAAATCAATAACCCATTTTACAACTAGCATGAACAAGTTTGCAATAACGGTATCAGTTATCATATATTTTGATATTATCCGAAGATTTGTCTAGACGTCAAAGTGTCAAATATTCAACATAGCATTTGACAAGACAATTGTCTACATGATTAATTTCCTGCAATATCCATTTTATATAGCAGACGTAACTATTTATTTTGACATATATTAGATGTATGAAACAGATTTAAATGAACATATCTCTTTATGTTTTAAAGCTAAATGCGCACGTGATTTTACTGCTTTAAAGCATATGACACACTTTCTACAAAAAATACTGCATATTTATTTGTATAACTCAGATAAGATTTACATAGTCGCAATTCATTGGCATCTACATAGAATCATTTATCAAAACATATTTATTCCAAAGAACACACACATTTGTTTGTAAAGTAGATATTTGTTAACAATCGTTAATAAGATAGTAAGATGACAATGATAGATAATGATCATTAACTCAAAAAAGCACATTTGTGTTATATAATTATTCAAAGTTAAAGTTTTGACAAAATACAATTCAATTGTAAAATAAACACAGGGATTGATGCTGTACATTTTTTGTATCAATCTCTAACTCTGTCGGAAAGAATAGTCATTGTTTGTATGAAACCATAAAAGCATTGTGCCGAGAAACCAACCTACGTGCGTGACTGTTCATTGGTATTGACAACGAATCATATCGTCTAACCACAATTTATACTACAACATATTGTGTAAGTTATCTTTTTCATGAAACAACACACAAAAGCAGCAATATCCTGATTCTGAAGTTCGTGACAGACAAATTAGCCCGAACAACTACTTGATGGTTGTACTCTATGAACTACTACAGGTTAACAGTAATAAAAAAATTAAATTGACCTTCCTCGGATAAAAAAATAGGAATACTTCTTCTTAGTGTGCAAAATCACGACATGCAGTAATCAAAACAAATATGAAAAGCAAGATCAACAACAAGGAAGGATGGCATTCAATGAACGCATCCCCAACTCGACCCCAGGTCTGCTCAGTAAGTTGACAAATATTATAAAGACATTTTCGATTGAATAGTCCTTAAAATAAAATGAAATTGTATGCTTGGTTTCTGGTTCTAGCAATTTTATCATTATACTTATCTAGCAATAGGACTATGGACAGTTGTCACATATGTGAATAAATAAAATGTACTTCTCTCAGATTTTGTTATAAGTTGTAACATTTAATATACACGTGCAAGTCGAAAGTTGAAATCTGCATATTTTGTCATTAGATAAAGACTACCTTTTTTAATGATAGAAATAATATATTTATGTCACATTTACCTTGAACAATATGTGAAGGCAACCTGTCATCGGATCCGTGCTTATACTGCGTGAGGATTAAGGGGACTATTTTAAATAGATTTAAGATAACAACGCCACCAAAAAGCATTAACAATCAAAATACAATAACGAAACTATCGCCCGTACTTTGTTAGTGAAAACTGAGTAAAGATGTCAAATGCTAGATATATCACTAGTGATGCAGTTAGAAGGTTATTTATACTTTTAAAACACTTAATGTACTTTTCTAAAGATAGAATGAATAACATTTCCTAATCAAAATCAATTACCAAAACATTAAAGATTCGTGTGTATTCAGCATCATACATTCTTGTTAATCTTATTAATTTGTTTTGCCAAAACCAAATTCAACAACAAATTCACGGTGCGTGCAACTGTTGGAGACACCATTTTCTCATGCATCCGCTTTAGCTCAAGCCACATTCTGAAATATAGTGGATAATGAACAAATATGATTATAAAGATGAAGTGTATGGTTTAATAGAAAATTCCAAAACTTTAATTTGATATGCAACATGCATATCTTTCCGCATGATACTTGCAATTGCCGGTCTACTGGATTCTGTTAAGTAAATGTCTTCATTTTGTCATACTTTCTGCACCAGATATAACTTCATTTACAAATTCACTGAGTAGAAATGTTACAGTTCTGATTTTAATATCAAATCTGAAAACAATCAAACAAATATCGAATCGATTTATACGAACTTTTCATTACTCAACAACACAACCTGTTTCGTATTTATAAAGGAAGCATTGTTAATAAAATTCCTATGTTATTTGTCTTCTATGTGCGCGCTTTTATCTTTACTTGAAATGCATGTAAAAGAGAGAAGCAAAGTGTACAGTTCCTGAATACTGAATTGTAAATCTTATATAATTGCTATGAGGCTTATATTGTAATGTTTTGGGTCTGATTTCACTGAGATATTGTAAAATCTCATTAGATATTGTAAAGAAATCTTAAGTCAGTTCTCTCTACTTTCAATAAGAAACAGTATTTTTACCAAATGTGAATGCAAATGTATGAGAACTTATATCCCTGCTTATAATAAATTGAAAAATAATTCACTCAAATTATGTGGCCAATTTCAAAATTTATAACAGTATTTTTCTATTGCGCTTTTTCAAAGTCAAACATTTTAAATGTTCTTCATCAGATAAAATGTATTAAATAAAGTACAACTAACAATTACTGTTGTTTCCTTTTTAAAGGGGAGCGGTGGCCTAGTGGTGAAGGTGTCTGCATCTCAAATCAGGGACCATGGGTTCGAGCACTAATCCGGTCAAGACCATGTTTATCCATATGACACCTGTACTGGTTGGTTCAAGGAAGCGGACTCGAAGTGATTAACATAAGTTGCATGAACTTGTTTTGCAATCGAGCCTAGATAAATATGTTTAAACCAACGGGTATTGATTTGGCTTGCTTTCCATTACGGTGTGTATCTGGCTGTACATTTTTTGTCATTATTCTTTCCGACTGAATTATAGAAATGACTTATTTTATGTGTAGCATAACTTGCTTTTTAACTATTTAAGGACATGACAAATTGTATTCTGGTATGTATATGCAGCTGAGTCTGTTGTTTACGGTTTCACGTTTCATCAAATTATTTAAATCAGTACTATTTTACAGACTACGTGGGCAACGATTTTTATTTGGACCGTGGTAATTACATATACAGCGCGATGAAAAGTACTGTATTTTCGGACCACCTTCCGTGGTTGACAGAGAATACTTTTAAATTGTTTCCTGTTTTCGGTTGATTCCATTAACATTTATAATGATATTGCCCAACATGTTATCAAAACAATAAGTTATTAAGAAGGTATATTGGTATTAACAACCCTAATAAAATATAACGTTAGCAAATAAATCAGGCGGGAAATGTTTACAATAAGAACATGAGCATAAGAAAAGTGGCCAACTAAAAATAAAATGTTCTGTTACATGTATAGTGAACACGAATTACATATAAATGTATATCCTTCTGGGAAATTGAACATGCTATTCATGTCACTGTTAAACGAATGATGAGGAACTGTAGTGAAGGTTTCTCCCACTGCATATTGTCGTGAGTTGATGCATGCATAATTAACTTCGCATTTTGTCTGTGTTTCAACAGCTTACAAAATGTTTTTGAATATTCATGAGACTATGTGCTATCGTTTTGGGGAAACAATATTGTTATCGTGACGTGTGTCGTACTCGTGTACTGTAATCATAGTTTCTGATTAAATTATTAAGTTTGCTATTAAGATTGATGATATTTAGAAATCTAAATACTTATAATATTATAATGAATATGTTTTATTGGTCATTAAAAATCATACGTTTTGTATTAATTAAGCGCTTTAAGTTGTGTATCAAGCAAATTTCGAGCAATTTGTTGCAGAATTTGAATTATATGTCACCGTTACCTTGTTGCCCAAGAAAATGAGTCGCAAATTAATTTGTGTGTTTTTACTTGTTATTTATTTACTTGCATAAAGATATGATAATAAAACATGTTAAATGCTTCATCTTTGTATACTGAGATATTTGAAGTTTTTCGTCAGACAATTTGTAGAAATTTAAAAAATGTTATTTGTTTGGAAAGTAAAATTGTTCGTGCTTTATGATTGCAAACAAAAAGACATTTACAGACAGATACCTATGTCAGATTTAGTTTACAAAAAGGTGTATCAATACTGCATGTATTCAAAGTTTATTCATGAAAAATATGTTCTTCCTTTGATATATCTAAGACGTTATACATCATTGTCCAAATATATCATTTTTGCTAAATATATTGCATTACGTTAAATTTGAAATTCTAGTCAAAGAGAAGTTTTCATATTATTATTCCTGAACTAACATTTCTTTGGACATGGTGATGATGATGATAATGGGGTTAATCGAATAAAACGTTAAGGTTATCATTCAAATTTAACAAGTTTATTTTAAGTTATTCAATTACAAAACGAACAATTGATTATATTCAATTCTAGAAAAGAACTTAAAAAGTAAAAAGAATAGCAAAACGTATTTCAAATTCATTGTCATAAACTTGCTTACAACACTCGACTGATTGCTGAAACCGTAAGAGTTATCTACTGATATAAGTCGAAAAGAAGTGTAAATCATTTTTTATCATGTCAAGCACACATGCTAAAAATAATTAAGATTGTAGATTTATGAATATTATTTTGTTTATACAAGTAAGTTGTTTAACTATTTATTCAAAGAACTGCCCTATGTTATACCAAAGACAGCCATACATTTTGTAAACACAGCATAAACAGCATTCTCTTATAAGTGAAGTGTTTACTATTTTACCATTCATCTTTTTAAAGTGTTTTCTCAAATGCCAATTCTCAATTGAATTTTGTTTCTCCGTTGTATCAAATACTGTCCTGTAAGCGTCAGAACATTTTATCGAAAACGGTGCTGCCTACGTCAGAACATTTGCCGTAAATGAAGCTTTTAGTGCGTCATAAAAATAACTTCTAGGCAACTGATTTTACTGATTTTATACTTAATAAGATAAACTGATGGCTTGAATTTCATTATGTAGATAATTTCCAAATGGATATCTTACATAAAATCTGTCTACTTGGCCGTATAATTGAAGTGTTTGATTGTATAGAAAAAATACGTGCCCATTGTCTATATCTTTTATTACATTTGTAAGGGATATCCTTCATCGATTGCATTCAATTTATTTAGGCAAACTAATATTCATCGATGATTGTCGGACATCATCACATATAAGTTTCATCATCATAAGAAATAAACTATACTTTATTTGCCAAATTATTCATGCTTTATCTTGAAGTAAATTTGAATATATTTATTTTCCAATATAAAAATATGTTGCTAAGGAAGGGTGGTGTATGTTCTCTGTGACAATATTTTAATTTAAACATTACATCAATTGCAGCTCAGCCTCTTTCGTGAACTCAGATAAATAGTGCGGCCGTATATAAGTAAACATGCTATGGCGTCACATTTTAAGACCAAAGAACAAAACAATCATTTCTATCTATATGTGTTTCCAAAATGAAAAGAGTAGAGCTCTAGTTAAAGGAATACCCGTTGTAAAAAGTACAGCAGAAACTATATTTTCTGTATGACGGAACAAATGAATAACTTGTAATATATTTCCAGTATAAGCCTAATATTTCAAACGACAGACATTATATTATTGATGAGCCATTGCACTTTAAAATATTTTTAGCATTATATATGTATATGGGTTGTCTGAAGTTTTAAAGGGAATGACAGTGAAATATTATTTAAAAGGAATAAGTGTTGTTGACAGCTATAGCCTGTATCATGTTCATCTACACAAGTGGAATTGTTGTGATAATTATTGAGATCTAACTTTTGCTTTCTTAAAGTGACATGATGCTCATCCAAGTGTAAATCGTGAGTGTACTAGGAAAGAGTCAAAATAACTTTACATTTTACCATTGATGTGTTCATTTTTATATTTACTATACTCACAATAGTGAGACGTTCACGTTGCCCACGACAATGTTTATACTATAAATATAGTTCAGAATCATCAGAATGTATTGGTAACGTTTATTTGTCTTATAGAGTGGTGCAATCATTTTATAATTTAGGTAGTTTTTGTATTTTTACATTTTTCAGTAATTTTTGGTCAATAACCTATATAATAGTGACATCTCTTGAAATATAATACTGATTCGTCTCAAATTGACAACAAAAATGAGCATAATGTAATTTTAATTCGGTCCTTGCAAATAACAACTAGTAAATAAAATACTAACATCAATCAGTAGAAAAATAAAACGTCTCATTGATTGCTACATAAGCAGAGATTTGACGTAAATTGTAATCTTGGTTACGGGTAGACAACAACTGAATAGACTTCTTGCAGACAACAATCCCGCTGAGAATTGGAACATGTTTTCCATTATCGAAATGTCTGTTTGATTGACTCTCGGTGCGACTTACCAAAAAGTTGTAATTTTGTTATGCATTCAAGATAAACAACATATTGTCTATGATAATATTGGTTACTTTTTGCTCCTTGCTTTAATATTCAGAGTTCTTGATACTGTTGGCACTCAATACATACACATATCAATGTTTAATACTTTATCCAGATAAATGTATAGATAAAAAGTAATGAAACATTTTCGGATACCTATCGTACACCCCATTCTGATGCTGATTGTTCGGTAATAGGAATTAATTACAATGTTTTAAACTTCATTTAACTTTGTTATTGAATAGCTATTTTGGTTGTTTCCATTTCTGTTTGTAATAGACTAAGGCCTCTGTTTAAAATTCAATTACTTCACCTTTATTACAATCTTAAATTCTTCTATGTTAATTGAATCCTTATTTTCTGGACAAATAAGATTTATACTAATTGATTATCTTTATTTTAGTTCATTTAAAAATCATTAAATTGACGTCCTACTAGAATTCAGTATATAGGGAAATAAATATGTCTAAATCATTTGATGTTTCTGAAAATATACTTAACTCTTTTTATTTCTTATACTTATTTCAGATTACGTATATTATGTTAAAGAAAAATTTAAGAACTTCTCTTTATAATTTTTAAAGAAACAATTGTATTTAAGTATAGACAGGGACAATATATTAGATAAATAAGGCTACGTACTTCTTTTCAGAAAGATAACTATTGTTATGTATTTTTACACTGACATTTTAAGCAATTCCATATTTTTCTGATACACGAAATAAACGTCTTGGTATTTCTCTTGAGATTACGTGAATTTGTTACAGAAATTAGATTCGTACCAAGAACATCACGCTTATAGGATGCCAACAATTTAATCAGCAGAAACATGTCTTTTTAATCTGTATATTAACACATGAAGTGATGAAAATTGTAAATATAGTCAGTAAGTAAACAAAAATTGAATAACCTTCTTTTAAGACATTAGTCCGCTGGGAGTTATAATATTATTTTATTTTGCTATTGGCTATTAAAGTGGTGAAACCTAGCCGGTTTATTTGACTGAATGATTTACTAAAGCTGTGTTTATTCATGACATACATGCATTGGCAACTTCATTCATTCTTACTGAACAAAATCTACTTATGTCTTTTTAACGTGTTATAGATGCGCATGTTTTCAATATATCATGTCTTTTGCATTTTTCAAAGAATTTTAAAGACATTTATTTCAACTTTTAAAATATATATATACTATTTTTTACTTAAATTATACATATATATTGTGCGCAGCACTTCAATAAATTGCTTATGCATGCGTATGCACACTTCTTTTTTAGTTGATGAAATGAAGAAAAGAAGAAAATATGAAAGAAAAGAGTTCAGTGGCCCTTTTATCCCTCAAGGTCTTTGTGTGTTATTCACAGACGGGGTAAATAAAATATCCTGCATTTAAAGTACGATTAGTACGTTTCTTTCCTTCATTTATAACTACAATATCTGTGTCATAGAATGTCATAATGCGTGATAATACAATGAATATTATATACTCACGTGTATTTTTTTAATACTATAGTAGAATATTATATATACAAGTGTATTATTTTTATCCTTTATGCCTGTAAGTTTATTCAAAACTGGGAGTAATCCTGATACTGAATTTGACCCAAACAGTTAAATTTTGTGAAAAAGTATGGCTAAGATATTTTATTTTAGGCATCTTTTGACTTGGATTGTGTTCATGTACATTTACAATATTGAACTTTTTAGTAAACATTACGAATATTATTGCTTGATCAGATGCGTTAATATAACCGTTAATTCTCCTATATTCCTACATTTAATCTTTTTTATTACATGCTTTTCGGTGGTTTATAGAAATATATCAGTGATATAAAAACTGGTAATTTCACTGTTTGAAACAGTGAAATTACCACTTTGATAATCTCACTGTTTTGAATTTAAGCCCCTTACGTTGTTTCAGTGAAATACCAGCGTGCACAGAACTGGGTATCAACTTAATGATGTGACGTCGTAAATGACGTCACGCTGTATTATTATTTGGCGCGCTTTTCATTCAGTATTAGGTTTAATTTGTCTTTTTAAAACGTTTCCTTGCATATAATAAAAAGAAAATGTGTTTAGTTTAGTGTAAGATCGAAATATATTTCACCTTGTGAACACCAAAAGTTCATATTTCACTCGTGGCTGCGCCACTTGTGAAATATACCTTTTGGTGCTCACTCGGTGAAATATATTCCGATCTTACACTGAACTAAACAAATATCCTCTATGTAATACTCTTTACGGATCACTACTTTTCTGATAATTGTGCTCTTATTCGATTTAAGAAACAAACTTCAAATTTTACGTTAATGTTAACATGATATCACCATGAAATTATTCTGACAAAGGATTATTTTCATTTCTAGAATTATAACATATTCATCAGTAACCTCTCCTCATAGCACCAATTAATTAAGGAAAATCAAAGGGAACAAGACAATTTGACGATGTGCAAATATAGTGATGTTTTATATTGCATAATTATGACTCTTCAGAATATAAGTAACATCAAAATAGTCAAAGTGTTGAATTTCTGAAATGGAAAGCAGAATATACCTTTCGTGTAAAACGCTTCAAAATTTATCACAAACAACGGAAGTAACAAGTTGAAATCAAAATTTTAATCAGCTAAGTTATATTATCCAATTAATGTCAATTTATTCTTATGATTAAAAATAAAAAAAACAACCACTTAATGTTTAAGATTATTTTAACCTTGCTTTCACCGCATTAAAATCTTACAATGACACTTGAGAACAACTGGTAATTGAACAAAATGATTTATTTCAGATTCAATTAATTCATTGACTTGTCCTGAAACAACGGAAGTAATCGGTGGCTTTGGTTAATTCAGGCAATTCACGGAAGAAATCATTAGCTGATTTTCGTTTCTCCTAATTCAGATTCTATTTGTCATTCCTTTTTATGAGCAAGTAAGGATCCCTCTGAAATTTACGATATCAGATTTTCAGCAGGGACTACATCCATACTGTACATATGTACCGACACAATAAAGGCCAACTTTTTATGTTATCTTCTGATTAATGATTCCGAGGTATCAGACTTTTCCCTAGATTTTTAAATATTAGAAGATATTATAATGCGAAGGTTTCACAATTTCTTGTATTTGATTAAGAATAGATTTGTTTTCATTGATCAATGTCTTGAGTGCTTCCGGGTATATAAGAGTGTTCCACAGTTTAAATACCATCGAAATAAGATTGCTTTAACAATTGAGTACAGATTCAAGATACAGATTTATATCATTGAGTAGAACGAATTTAAATGAAAAGTACTTGAAAGAAATGTTGTATACACTATTAACCATTTGAATAGAATTTATACAAGGAAAACAAAATTGATCTAATGTGATAGTTGAATAAAGTCAATTAATAACAGAAAGCATGAAAGCCTTATTTACAGATGTCTAGTTCAGGGTATCATTTGCCATTTGTTGAATTATTATACTGTTATACTGGATATGTTGTTATATGAAACGTTAGTTTTAATTTTAACAATATTTTGTTTTCCTGTTTTCTATGTGTAATTCAATGAATAATAAGATTTATTGTATGTATATGACGACGTGTTCAGATGACTTATGTTTTCATATATCATATACTCGTATGTAAGACATCACACTCTTTGTATATTTGTGCCATGATCTTGAGTTTGTAAATATATATATTTTCTGAATATTCTCACGATAGCACATACAGCTTTTATAGACTGAATTGTCACCAACATCTTTTACTAGTCATGTCTACTCCAAGTGCATTGCAATCTTTAAAACTTCAAAAATCTCAAGTGAACTCTAAACTAGAATAAATAGACAGTTTGTTTTTCGTTTTCTTCCGTTAAATCAGAGACAGCTCCGCAATAAAATATTATTGTGTAATGAGGTAATTTGAAAAAGACAAACAAAAAGTAATTTTCTATGAGAAACTGACATAATTGAGTTGATTTGTAATTGAGAAAATGTCAAATTTTGAATTAAAACTGGCGCATGCTTGAGCGATAAGATTACGATATTTTTGTTTCGGGCAGATTTTAAGATTTCAATCGATAAAATGAAATATAAAAAAATATTATTTAACATTTAGAGTAATGTTTTATAAATGTTGCTTTGTTTTTAACCAATTGAGGTACATAGAAATATATGGGTTCTTCATATCAATGTTTGGATTAGAGTTGTAGTATCCATACAATATATGATAACGTAGATATATGTATCATGTGACATAGCCACTCTGTATCAGCCTCTTAAATACCAAATGTGTACAATAGTCGCTCGTAGTGAATAAACGTATAAAACATACACTGTGTTACTTACTAGGTTCTCGGCCCCCAGGGATATATAGCAGATATTACAAGAGTGTCGTCGAAAATTTATGCAGACTACGTGACATACGCCCATGTATCATATTTTCATGATTGATGATAAGCTGTATATGCTTAAGTCAAAATAAATAGCAAAATAGCAAAATATTTTTTCTAATGGACAGAAATATGACAGTAACAATATGAATTGCATTTTTGGCAGACACCTTTGTTAACATTCTTCATTCGACTATCTTAACAATGTGCATATTAATCAGAACATTGTATTAACATCAAAAGACTGTTGTTATTTTAAACAATGGCTTATTTATTTCTCATCTTTTTCATATTCCATATGCCAGTGGAATGATGATGATGATGTTGATTATATAAGTAATCATAATAAAGTAAATGTATAAACTGTTTGAATTGGTAAAGAATGTTTATACATTCTAAAATTCTTGGTATACATTTCCTAAGATTTTCTTTGCCAAACAAATTAACAAAAAGACACAAAAAAGTAGAGCAATTCTATTTATTTAAAATTTGACGTGTGTTTACATGCATTCTTGTCGAATGTTCCGTAATAGGAATCAATTGCCGAAACATGATATACTCGTATGTATTTTGCGTCATACATTCTAATGAATTTGTTTTGCAAATCAAATTCACAGAGCATGCAACTGTTGGAGACTGTAGTCGTTGTTTGCGTAAATACACGTTTGTTAAATGACACAATCTGAATGATAGGTAATGATAAACAAATAAAATTCTGATTGATGAAAGTAAAGTGTTGAAGTACACAGTTGAAGAGAAAATAACAAAAGAATAATTCATATGAAACGGACATATCATTCCACATTATACCTTTAGTTGCTGGTCTCATGAATTCAATTTAATTATATTACAGCTACTGGTCTCCTGCATCACAGTGTTCACTAATGAATGCTTTTCGAAAGTAGTTTTCTTGGAATCTCTATCAAGATTTTGCTGTAGTGTTTTGGGTCAGAATCCACTGATGTGTCATATTGCTCATCTCATTTGATATTATAAAGACATTTCAATTCATTTCTCTCTGTTTTCAATAAGAAAACTTATTTAAACAGATATCAAAATGTGAAAGAAAACATTCCTATGCTTGAATAAAATTTTGAAATATGTTTCTTAACTTGCTTGCCCAACTTCAATATTTATGATGCGCATTTCTAACTCCACAATTTCAGTCATATGAATTTTAAGTATTTTTCTTTTATCAGAAACAATGTACTTTTTAAAACAATTACAGGCAATAACTTGTTTTCAAACACTTTGTGTCTATCGTGCTATGCTTTGTGCCATATCGCTTTCCAACAGAATGAAAGAAATGACCCATTTTATGTATAGTGACATAGCTGGAGGCATAACTTGCTATTCAACACTCACAAAAATATCATTTATTAAACCAATTAGCGAGAGATATCGTCATGTAAGGATAAGATATATTGTATTCCGGCAAGTATTTCCGGCTGCTTTTGTTGTTAATGGTTTTATTTTTCCTCATTTGATCTAATTCAGTACATTTTAACATACTTTGTTGAGAATGATATATTGTTTGGACCGTGGTATGTTTAATAAAAGCACGACGTTTGACGGAAATTAATATGTTCATCAACTCCAATACTTTTAAATTGTTTCCTGTTTATGGTTGGTTCCATTAACATTCAGAATGATGTTTTCCAACATGTTGTGAAATCATTAAGTTAAAATAAAAGCGTTAGAAAAAGTCTTTCATGACAAGGTGACTATTACTTCATTAAGTTTATACTACGATGAATGTAATTCCTTCCTAACATTATGCAAATGTAAAATAGAATTATGATCAAAAATAATCAAACGCCTTGTTAATTTTGAAAAGAATTACAGTTAATGAAATAAGAATATTTAGTAAATAAAATACAAACAAATATATGCAAAGTGAAAAAGCCGCAAACAAACAATGCATTGACAAGGCGCTTTGAAATGAATGTCTTTATTTGTCACGACATTTCAAAATTATGGAAAATATCTAATTATTTCTGTGTTGCAAATTTTGGCACTTTTATGATACATACACACGACATATCTTCTTAAACACTTTGACTTTGTTACAGAAATTTGATTTGAACGAACAACCCAATTGAATTATGACGCTCAAAAATTTATCAGCAGAAAAGTACTTCCATGAGAAAATTGGCATAAGAATAAGGCCAATTGAAAATAGTATGCTCTGTGACATGTAATAGACACGAATAACATACAAATGTATATCTTTCAGGTCAACATTCCACGGGGAAATTAGACATTATATTCATGTCAATCTTAAACGAATGATTTCCTGTAGTAAAAGGTTTATCCCACATGCGTAACTTCACCTTTTGTCGGTTCTTTCAACAGCTTACGAAGAGCTTTTGAATATTCATGGGACTATGTTTAAGCTTTTTTTGGAACTAGCGTTATTTAGGTTTCCGATTTAATTCAAAAGATTGCCTGAGTTTTGGTGTACTTTTATGATGAAAGTGTATTATTATTCATTGACGGAATCTTATATGACTCTTAAAGTTGTGTATAAAAACAAAGGTCATGCATTTTAATAATAAATTTGAACCATATGTGATTCAAACACTGTTAAAAACAGAATCGAAAATTAAAGTGTGTGTTTTTCTTGCGATTTATCCACTTAGATAAAAACATGAATAATGACATTTGTATACGTATAAAAATGTGATTTTTTAAATTCAGACATTTTTAGGGGTATTTGGTAATATGTGACTGGTCTTTTAAACGATATTATGTTTTGGTCCTTTAAATACAATTTGAGTGTCCCATGATTTGCAAAAAATATATTTAAAAAAAATCAAAGAATGTTGTATTTTAAGGCACAGGTCATTCATAGTCATACTATATTATACTATATTTTTAAACTGTCTTTGATGTTTAAATTGTTATTTATTATTTCTTCTGTTTTATATTGCATGTGCAAACTTTAAAATTCTAGTGAGAAAAATTAACATAATTTATGCTTTACATAAAGAAATATAATAATTTTTCAATTGACTAGACAAGTTCTCTGATGTACATCTTATTAATTATGCAAGGAGACTACCCGTTTGTTAACGAAGTGAGCTAAAATTTCAAGTGAGGTGTATGTTGCCTGTGACAATGTTTTTCATTCAATTATAACAACAGTTCCAAATAAGCCTCGGCCGTGTATTCAAATGAATTGTGTGGCGGCACAAAAAGAAAACATAAATTTATGTGTTGAATTCTGCTTAAGTCGGTGCTAGGGTGCGTGGACGGTCACTTGCACTTTCCAGTACCGTCCATGAACAGGCTCAATAAAACCGAGCCTGCAACATTTTCTATATTGACGTGTTGGACTTTCTTTAGGGATTCTGTTTGCTCTATTTCATTAGCAAAGAAGAAAACAATCGCTTCTATAAGTATCACCAAAATGCAAATTAGTAGAAACTTAGTAGAAGTTTTACTTATTATAATATGTGCAACAGATACAATAAATCCTTAAGACGGATCGTATGATCGAATAAATAAATGATAATTCAACATAACTTTTGAATTTCAATAGACAAAAAATTGTACAGCCATGGCACTTCCAAATAGTTCTTTGTATAATATATAGATAATGGTTGTCTTTAGTTTTAAGTATCATAACAGTGTAGGATTATTTGAAAGGATTTTTAGATACATTAAGTCTGATACCATAATAATCAGAATCATGTGAAACTTGAGATCTACCAACGTGCAAATAATATACTGTAAATAAAATCCTAACATCAATCAGCAGAAAAATAAATTACCCCTCGACAGCTAAATAAGCAAAGATTTGACGTAAATTGTAATCTTGTTTAGCAGGTAGACAAGAATTGAGTAAACATCTTTTAGACAATTATTCCACTGAGATTTGTAACATGTTTTCCATTTTCGCTACTGCCTGTTTGATTGGCCATCGGCGCTATTTATCAAAGAATTGTTGTAATTTTGTTTTACAATTTGGATAAACAACATTTTGTGTATTATATTGGTAATATTTTCTGCTTTCTTAAACTGTCTGAGGTCTTAATATTGTTTGCACTCAAACCGAATATGTAAGTATCAGATTTGAATATTGTGATATTGACTGTCCGATAATATGTATAAATTGCCATATTCGAAAGCTTAAATTATCAAAAACTCCCTTTAACTATGTAGTTTTTTGTTTGCACTTTATCTAAATTTAGCAATATATGAAACACGATTAATATTGTAGCCTTTTTTCTAATTATTGAAAATGTCATTTCCTTTTCTACATTCTATCGCATTGAGATTGGTATATGTTAACCATGTTTCAGAACAAATGTAATCGTTAAAATCTAATTAATTGAGTGCATATATTCCTATTCGTGCCCAGCACACCATTTAAAAAAAAACAATTTGCCGGTTTTTAATGTTAAAATATTCTAATTTTGTATGTAATAACTCTTGGTGGCCTATACTTGCAGTCATAATTCAATTGACAATGTAATCTCATTTCTGACTACACCAGAAACATTGACGCTTATTTCTTGACCATCTACCGATATGGTTATAATGAACTTTTCATTTATCTCGGACAATTTAAGTTGCAATCCTGGATATCACTTTTTTAACATCAGAGTTTTATGTGTGTACACATTTTTAGATCAGTCACTTCTATTATGTTTATGATGATTCTCTGTGTCTCTTATGGCAGGAACCAGGCCTTGTGTTTACTGAGATTTAAGGTCAGAATAAAATTGGAAAACTCCATTGTTATGTTTATCCTCGTAGATTAAATACTAAATATCAGCTCGATAAATTGAACTTGAAATAGTATGCTTCTGATATATTTTTTCTGTTCCCTTTATTTTTTTAATCTTTTTTGGTACTTTATTCAATGAATAGACGTTTGCATCAATTCAATTTTTTTCATGAAATGAATAACGTAGTGTCTTGCATTAAATTGTTTTGAACTTGCCGATGTTAGGACGGAAACTAACATGTGATTTTGATATGCTAATGCATCTGTGACTAATTGAATTTGTGCTATATCTAAAACTGTTCTAAGAAGTTGCATTAGATATCCAATTTCTGTCGTGAAGAAAAATTAGAATGTCTGGTTGCGATAGATTTATTACGAAAAAAGATTTATTTTGGTTTATTCATGAGACCTTATGATGGCGCTACATGCTACAGAGGTCATATATGAATATGCATTTTCATATTTTCCATAATCGTTCAATTACTACAGACGTTGACTAATGCCCTTTTGCTAAGAATCAATTGTTTGAAATGATGTAATATCAACGTAAACATCGGCAAGTAACCCACTTTACTTAGCCCTTTAATGTGTGTGAGGTATTCACTGTTGATTATCTTACGTTAACTAAACGTAGACACATGAGCGCGCGCAAGGCTACACATATTCACGTATTCAAATACCATGCTGAAAGAAAAGGTACAATCAAGGTATTTAATATTAAGAAGTAATGATTATGTTGTATTTTTAATTAAGATAAGCATATCCATTCTTTTTATTTGATGCTATTGTCTACATAAAAACCAACAAAACATTGTACTTTAAGTAACGTCGATATTATATGTTATCGTCCACGAATAAAGAAGTTTCTATTGAGTTGAATATTAGTGTCTATCAGTTGTAAATCAAAAACTTGTAGTATGTGTCTGATTGTGATTATCTGTTGCAAATTATTATATTTATTTAAGTTTTATGTCAGTTGTTGTTAAAAAACTCAACCAAACTAAAGGCACAATATTGTTTTGTGACTGATAGTTTTCACATTTACCTCAATTTTTATTCTCACAGCATCATCGTTACCATGTAATAGCCGTAAAGAATCTCCCTGGGCAACCAATCAGAGCTGTTATATTTTCGTTTTTTCGAAAGTTGTTTTGTCTCCTTTGTTTTGTTGACACTGTTACTATTAACTATTGTTAATTACCTTAAAGAAAGTGAATGTATTAATTTCTTTCTTGTCTCATTATTTTCCTGTTAAAGTTACACTTTATTAGTGCAGTTACTAAACAGACATTCATCAAACGTTCAACGAAAATGTCTATGCTATAAATATCGTTCAGAATTATCAGAATGTATCGATAACGATCATTGTTGTAAAGAGTTGTGCAATCTTTTTAAAATCTAGATAGTTTTTGTATCTTTACATTTTTCATTAATTTTTGGTCATTCACCTTTATAAAAGTGACTCTCTTGAAAAATACTGATTCATCACAGCAAAAATGAGCATATTGTCACTTTAATTCGATTCTTAGTAAATAAAATCCTAACACCAATAAACAGAAAAATAAAACTTCTCATCGATTGCTAAATAGGAACACTTTTGACGTAAATTGTAATCTTGGTTAGCAAGTAGACAAGAACTGGATAAATGTCTTGTAGACAACGATTCCACTGAGATTTGAAACATGTTTTCCATTTTCACTATTGTCTGTTCGATTGACTGTCGGCGCGAAGTGTTGTACTGATTAGGTTCATTGAACGCCGCCTTTCCTTGTTGATCTTGTTTATCTCATATTTTGTTATAAAATCTAGTTAAACAGCATTTTGTCTATAATTATATTGGTCTTTTTTTCCCTCCCTATAATTAGCATAGGTCTTGATACGGTTGACACTCAGTACACATAAGAATCACTATTTAATACTTTATCCAGATAAGTATTTAAATTAAAAGGTAATGAAACTTTTTTCGGATACCTGTCGTACACCCCATGATGCTGGTTGTCCGGTAATAAGAATTATTTACCATGTTCTAAAACTTCAGTTAACCGAAATTGCATTGGTTTTAAACATTGGAATTGGAAATTTTAACTGTGTTTTCTGTGATATTACACCATACTTTAATGTAGCAATGTATGAACACAGCCTCCATTTAAAAAAATTATTAAAAAGGTCATATCCTTCTCTGTGTAAAATTCAAATATTTCATTTAAATACCATCTTAAATTCTTTCAATGTTAATTAAATCCTTATTTCCTGGACAAAATGAGTGAAATATAGAAAATTTAGACTAAGTGATTTACTTAATTTTAGTTTATTTAAAAATCATTAAATTGACGTCCTACAAACAGAAAATAATAATGTTTAAATCATTTGATGTTTCTAAATATATACTTGACTTGTCTTATTTCTTATACTTATTTCAGATTACATATATAATGCTTTAGATAAATATTAGAACTTCTTAGTCCAATATTGGGAGAAACAATTGCTTTTAGTATAGGTCTTGATATAGATATAAACAATATATTAAAGTAAGTAGCATGCTTTTTTTCAGAGAGATACCAATTATACTGACGTTTTAAGCAATTCCATATTTTGTCTGATATTAGTATTTCTCTTGAGATTCCGTGAAATTAGATTCATGCTAAGAACATCACACTCATAGGATGGTAACAATTTTAAAGTTTCAATCAGAACATTATCACATGAAGTGACACAAATATTATAGTCGGTAGGTAGACAAAAGTTGAAACGACTTCTTTCAAGACACAAGTTCGGTGGGAGTTACAATATGTTTTTATTTTGCTATTGACTAAATGATGTACTCTTACCGATTTTTTTTACTGAATGATTAACTTAAACTGTGTTTGATTTAGGAAAATCAAGTGAACAAGACAGCAGCTCTGACGGAGTGTAGGTAAACTGATTGCTTACATTGCATAATTATGACTCTTTATGACGTACAAAACTTACGGAATATAAGAAGATAAGAAACATCAAACTATGTTAAATTTATATAAGGAAAGATGAATATGCCTGTCGTAAAAACACTTCACAATTTAGCACAGATAGTTACAAATTGAAATCAAAATTTTAATCAGTTTAGTTATATTAACCAATTACAATGTATTATCAATTTATTTTGTGTCACAAAAGATAAAAAGATAAAAACAATAAAATGTGTGAGACTATTTTAACCTTGATATCTGACATTGATACTTAAGAACAACTCTACAACTGGTAATTGAACAACATGATTTATTTCAGATTCAATTAATTCATTGACTTGTCATGAAACAATGGAAGTTATCTGAGGCTTGATTAATTCAGGCAATTCACGGAAGATATCATTAGGTGTTTTTTGTTTCAGAATCACAAAACAAAACACTTTAGTTAATTAATTTTGTTTTCCTCCTAATTCAGAGTCTATTTGTCGTTGTTTATAGGAGCAAGTAAGGATCACTCTGAAATGTACGATATTAGATATTCAGCAAGGACTACACCCACACTCTACATATGTACCGACACAATAAAGGCGAACTTTTCATGTTATCTACTTGTGATTAATGATTCCGAGGGATCACACTTTTCCCTAGATTTTTAAATATTAGAAGATATTATACTACGTAGGATGGATATACAGCTTTCACAATTTCTTTGATTTGATTGAGAATAGATTTGTTTTCATTGATCAATGTCTTGAGTGGTTCCGGGTATATAAGAGTGTTCCACAGTTTAAATACAATCGAAATAAGATTTATTTAACGATTGAGTATATTAAAACATTCAAGATACAGATTTATATCATTGAGTAGAGCGAGTTTAAATGAAAAGTATTTAAAAGGAATGTTTTACACACTATTAATCATTTAAATAGAATTTCTACAAGGAAAACAAAATTGATCTAATGTGATAGTTGAATAAAGTCAATTAAAATCAAAGCATATCAGCCTTCTTTACAGATGTCTTTTTCAATGTTATATTTGCCATTTGTTGAATTATTATACTGTTGGATATGTTGTTATATGAAACATTAGTTTCAATTTTATCTATGTTTATTCTGTATTCTATATGTAATTCCATGATAAATAAGATTTATTGTATGTATGTGACGACGTGTTCAGATAACTTATGTTTTCTTATATATAAGACATCACATTCTTTGTATATTTGTGTCATGCGCTAGTGTTTGTAAATAGATATAGTTGCTGAATATTCTCACGATAGGGCATACAGCTTTTATAGACTGAATCCTCATTACCAACATTTTTTACTAGTCATGTCTACTCCAAGTGCATTGCAATCTTTAAAGCTTCACATATCTCTCAAAAACTCTAAAGTAGAATAAATAGACAGTTTGTTTTCGTTTCTTCCGTTACTTCAGAGACAGCTCCGCAATAAAATATTATTATGCAATGAGGTAATTTGAAAAAGACAAACAAAAAGTTATTTTCTATGAGAAACTGACATAATTGAGTTGATTTGTAATTGAGAAAATGTCAAATTTTGAATTAAAACTTGCGCATGCTTGAGCGATAAGATTACGATATTTTTGTTTCGGGCAGATTTTAAGATTT